>NC_135967.1:50774091-50906443 GCF_053455715.1 Rhinoraja longicauda | reverse complement strand
CATCGTGCTCCCACACTCGCCTACACTTGGAGCAATAGATAGTACACATTATTAACCAACATGCACGTCTTTGGGATGTGGAAGGAAACCCACGTGGTCACAGAGGCACGTGGCAGTTGCCAGCCCAGTTCAGCATCGGGCTCATGTCTCTGGCACCGACAGGCAGCAGCTCGAGCCACTGCAACAGTGTGCACTGTAACAGGGCTTCATCTGTCCTCGATTACACAGGAGTTTCTGGAATTAATATCCTGCACAACACAACATGCTGACTTACTCCAGCACTTTGTCTCTTTTTCACCGCGCAACGAAAGCTTTTCCCTGTACCTCGGTACACGTGACACTAAGCTGAACTCAGTTGTGCAGTGTAGGTTTCCCTGCACACCGGCCACACATGGGGCCAGTACTTACCTTCAAGTGCTTGACAAGGTCTCCCGCCATGTCCTGCACTGCTGACTGGCTCATCTGACAATGGTGGAAGAAATTGTGCAGGTACTGATCCTGTGGACAAAGCACATATCACACGGCCAGCGGGGGTTACCAGAGCTTGCAGCTAGAACAACAACAGATATGATTCAACTCAACTATGCAATCTTCTTCATTGACCTCCATTTACCTGTGCGTGGCTCTGACCGAAGGTAGACACAAAATGCTGCATTAACTCAGCGGGGCAGGCAGCATCTGGGGAAGAGAAGAAATGGGTGACGTTTCGGGTCGAGACCCTTCTTCAGAAGAAGGGTCTCGTCCTGAAACGTCACCCATTCCTTCTCTCCAGAGATGCTGCCTGACCCGCTGAGTTACTCCAGCATTTTGTGTCTACCTTCGATTTAAACCAGCACCTGCAGTTTTTTTGTCCTCCATGTCTCTGACCGGCTGGTTATGAGATGCAGAGGCTTTTACTTGCAGGTCTTACCTCCCACCTCTGGTATCAACTGGATGTGTAGGAGATCATTGGACCCTTCTTATCGTTTTCACCGAGCCCACAGCCTACAATGGCCACGTTACTTGTTTGCATATCTTTCATTCATTTGTTCTATAATCTCTCCATCACCGTCTCTATCTCTCATTTCCCTTTCCCCTCACTCCCAGTCTGAAGAAGGGTCTCGACCCAAAACATCACCCATTCCTTCTCTCCACAGATGCTGCCCGTCCTGCTGAGTTACTCTAGCATTTTGTGTCTATCTTCGGTTTAAACCAGCACTTGCAGTTCCTTCCTACACTGTATTTACTGGTGTATACAACCCGGCTGAATTATAGACGAGATAGGAAAGTCTGGAAAAACTCAGCCTCTGTGGAAAGAATGCTGCCAGACCCGCTGGGCTACTCCAGCATATCGTGTCTATGGAGGAAATGATTCCTGCCTTCAGTCTGTAGTTTCTCATGGCTAATGTTAGTGGGTGTCCATGTCCGCCCCCTTGCCCAGCGGCGGACTGGGCTGCTGTGGTCAGGGCTGCTCCAAAGCTCCGAGACATTGCGTGCTGGACCTTGCTGCTGATGGGGCAACGTTTGGCCAGTTATCCTCACCACACCTCCATGTCAATGTGCAGAGGCAATTATCAAAGCAGAGAATTACACTGCCAGGAGATGGTCACTTGGTGACACAGAGTGCTGGAGTAACTCAGCGGGTCAGGCAGCATAGAAACATAGAAACATAGACAATAGGTGCAGGAGTAGGCCATTCAGCCCTTCGAGCCTGCACCGCCATTCAATATGATCATGGCTGATTATCCAGCTCAGTATCCCGTACCTGCCTTCTCTCCATACCCCCTGATCCCTTTAGCCACAAGGGCCACATCTAACTCCCTCTTAAATATAGCCAATGAACTGGCCTCAACTACCTTCTGTGGCAGAGAATTCCACAGATTCACCACTCTCTGTGTGAAAAAAAACTTTCTCATCTCGGTCCTAAAAGACTTCCCCCTTATCCTTAAACTGTGACCCCTTGTTCTCACCAGAGATCTTCCAGCATCTAGCCTGTCCAACCCCTTAAGAATTTTGTAAGTTTCTATAAGATCCCCCCTCAATCTTCTAAATTCCAGCGAGTATAAGCCGAGTGCAGCAGAGTGCTGGAGTAACTCAGCGGGTCAGGCAGCATCTGTGGAGGACATGGATAGGTGACGTTTCACAGAGTGCTGGAGTAACTCAGCGGGTCAGGCAGCATCTGTGGAGAACATGGATAGGTGACGTTTCATAGAGTGCTGGAGTAACTCAGCGGGTCAGGCAGCATCTGTGGAGAACATGGATAGGTGACGTTTCATAGAGTGCTGGAGTAACTCAGCAGGTCAGTTAGCATCTCTGCAGAGAAGGAATGGGTGACATTTCGGGTTGAGACCCTTCCTCAGACTGATGTCAGGGGGGGGGGGGGGGGCGGGACAAAGAAAGGACGTAGTTGGTCACTTGGTGATTCCCAGCTGCACTACCAAAGCCGATGGCATGGTGGCGCAGCGGCAGAGTTGCTGCCTTACAGAGCTGGCAGCACCAGGTTCGATCCTGACTACGGACGCTGTCTGTACAGAGTTTGTACGTTCTCCCCGTGACCTGCGTGGGTTTTCTCCGAGATCTTCAGTTTCTTCCCACACTCCAAAAACGTACAGGTATGTAGGTTAATTGCCTTGGTATATGTGTAAATTGTCCCTAGTGCGTGTAGGATCGTGTTAGTGTGCGGGGATCGCTGGTCGGTGCGGACCCGGTGGGCCGAAGGGCCTGTTTCCACGCTGTGCCTTTAGACTAAAAAAAACTAAACTAAACTAAAAAAAAAGCCCCACCCAACAATCCCATCCAGGGCTTTTGCCAAACCCCCCCATGCCAACTCTAAATCACAGAATCTGCTGCCAAACTGCTTCTGACGAGTCAACATGTCACGGTGACTTTCAGGCTCATTCCTCCTCCCTTGTATCAGTTTACTCAAGCCTGGGCCCTCCGGTTATCAACTCTCCTGTTCACACAAGCAGATTCTCTCCAAATAACAAACGTCTTGTAATTCATTAAGTGTGGGGAAAGAACTGCAGGTGCTAGTTTAAATCGAAGATTGTCACAAAGCGCTGGAGTAACTCAGCGGGTCAGGCAGCATCTCTGGAGAGAAGGAATGGGTGACGTCTCGGGTCGAGAAGGGTCTTGAACCAAAAACGTCACCCATTCCTTCTCTCCACAGATGCTGCCCGACCCGCTGAGTTACTCCAGCACTCTGTGAAACGTCACCTATCCATGTTCTCCACAGATGCTGCCTGACCCGCTGAGTTACTCCAGCACTCTGTGAAACGTCACCTATCCATGTTCTCCACAGATGCTGCCTGACCTGCTGAGTTACTCCAGCACTCTGTAAAACGTCACCTATCCATGTTCTCCACAGATGAAGTAAGTTCTTCATTAAATCGCTGGTTGCCCTTCCATGCTTTAAAGACTGAAATCCCAGCTCCTGTTGCCCTTTCAGCTTCCTGTAGCTCTCGGTAACAAGTGTGGTTCCTTCAGCACGGGTCCTCTTTGTGAAGAGGACTCTCCACCCTCTCCCAGGTCTGGAGATCCATTGGGAGCTGCTGCCCACAGATGGACCTGGTCCACATAGATCCAGGTGCCAAACCCCAGCACCTCCGCGCCACCCTGGAGACGTGTGGGACGTGTGGGACGTGCACACTGGAGATACCTACCTCCGTGTAGATTGTGGACACCAAGAGGTTTCTCACTTTCAGCAGAGGTTTCCCTCCGTCTATCCACTTAACATCTGGAGCGTGCTGCCAGGAGAGGAAGAAATGTAGAGATCAACGTATAGACTGCACTTCAGAATGTTATTATGTGGAATTGTTTTCAGTGCAGCCTCTAGATTGGCCGGATACGAGCTTGCATTGAGTTGTACAACACGAAAAAAGGCCATTCGGCCCATCCTGTCCCTCCCCTCCATAGTAATGCCATTTTCCAGCACTTGACTCTTGCTTCCTGCTATACCTGTGTTATTCAGATGCTGACCTATTCACTAGGGTTTAAGGTGAGAGGGGAAAGATTTAATAGGAACCCGAGGGGGAACCTTAAGGATTTTGAAAAAATTGGGGGGAAAAAGAGGGATCAATAACCAGAGGGCAGGGGTTTAAGGTGAAAGGTGAAAGATTTCATGTGAACCTGGGGGGCAACCTTTTCAAACAGAGGGTGGTGGATGTGTGGAACGAGGTGCCAGAGGAGGTAGTTGAGGCAGGGACTATAACCAGGGGCCAAAGTCTAAGAATAAAGGGGGGGCCATTTACAACTGAGGTGAGAAGAAACTTTTTCACCCAGAGAGTTGTGAATTTGTGGAATTCTATGTCACAGAGGGCAGTGGAGGCCAAATCACTGGATGGATTTAAGAGAGGGGGGAGGGAGAGGGGGGAGGAGAGGGGGGAGGAGAGGGGGGAGGAGAGGGGGGAGGAGAGGGGGGAGGAGAGGGGGGAGGAGAGGGGGGAGGAGAGGGTGCTGCACCAATGCAGGAGAGGTTTGGGCCCAATGGGTCCACTTGGTCTAGCAATGTTACAAACATCTATCTGATCTCCCGTCAGCTACAGAAATGGCCAGGTAGATGATGGATACTCACTCACCTTCTTGGTGTCAGCGGCCTGCTGGCCCAGGTACCCTGGAGGAAGGTTGGTGGACACCGCCAGCTGCTGCTCCGACGTGACCACACGGCCATCCTTCAGCAACGGCAGCCAAGCAAAGCCAACTGAAGGAGACACCAAGCAACCCAGTCACTAGAAGCAGCACACTCACACACCGAGTCAGAAGCCCAGGCCCATGTTTGGCCATATCCCTGCAAACATTGCCCATCCATGCACCTGTCCAAGTGTCACAAGGTCAGAAGTGATAGGAGCAGAATCAGGCCATTCGGCCCGTCAAGTCTACTCTGCCATTCAATCATGGCTGATCTATCTCTCCCTCTCCTGCCTTCTCCCCACAACCCCGACATCCGTACTAATCAAGAATCTATCTATCTCCGCATTGAAAATATCCACTGACTTGGCCTCCACAGGCACCATAGAACATAGGGATCTCAATGTATCCAACTCAGCCCATATCAGACAAAGAGCGCTGCCCAAATCATCACTCGCATTACATTAACTTAGTGTTGTGGAAAAGCACATCCACCTGTACATTACATTAAAGGCTGCACACTGATCAAACATTTTAATGACACCTGATGTGTCATTAATATTGAATGCTAACTGTATCATGGAATTAATTGCCACACGGATGGATGGATGGATGGATGGATGGATGGATGGATGGATGGATGGATGGATGGATGGATGGATGGAGTCTTGATTAGTACGAGTGTCAGAGGTTATGGGGAGAAGGCAGGAGAATGGGGTTAGGAGGGAGAGATAGATCAGCCATGATTGAATGCAGAGTAGACTTGATGGGCCGAATGGCCTAATTCTGCTCCTATCACTGATGCAAAGTGTTCAGGAAGCTGAGTGGAGGCGGGACAGTGATGGGTCCAGTGCTGGTCACTGGGCTGATGAAGCTCACGTACCCTGAGTCTCCACGGCCTCACGCTTCTTTGTTGTCCCCTTGCTGTTGATGTCACAGCTGACGTGGTAGAAGGTGAACAAGAGGTGGTGCTTCTCGTGGAGATGGGCAGGTAGCTCCACCTTGATCTACAGTGGCACAGAAAGAACAGGTGAGGAGTTGCCCTGTGTGGGGATGCACAGACAGAGCCCACTCTGCAATAGGCCTTACTTCACCAGATGGCAGAGGTAGTGTGGAAACAGGCCCTGTGGCCCACTGAGTCTGCACCGACACGATAACCCCGTACACTAGCACGGTCCCACACACACCTCCACACCGACACGATCACCCCGTACACTAGCACCATCCCACACACACCAACACGATCACCCCGTACACTAGCACGGTCCCACACACCCACGCACTGTGATCACAATAGACAATAGGTGCAGGAGTAGGCCATTCGGCCCTTCGAGCCACCGCCATTCAATGTGATCATGGCTGATCATTCTCAATCAGTACCCCGTTCCTGCCTTCTCCCCATACCCCCTGACTCTGCTATCCTTAAGAGCTCTATCTAGCTCTCTCTTGAATGCATTCAGAGAATTGGCCTCCACTGGCTTCTGAGGTAGAGAATTCCACAGATTCACAACTCTCTGACTGAAAAAGGTTTTTCCTCATCTCAGTTCTAAATGGCCTACCCCTTATTCTTAAACTGTGGCCCCTTGTTCTGGACTCCACCAACATTGGGAACATGTTTCCTGCCTCTAACGTGTCCAACCCCTTAATAATCTTATACGTTTCGATAAGGTCCCCTCTCATCCTTCTAAATTCCAGTGTATAGCCTAGTCGCTCCAGTCTTTCAACATATGATAGTCCCGCCATTCCGGGAATTAACCTAGTAAACCTACGCTGCACGCCCTCAATAGCAAGAATATCCTTCCTCAAATTTGGAGACCAAAACTGCACACAGTACTCCAGGTGCGGTCTCACTAGGGCCCTGTACAACTGCAGAAGGACCTCTTTGCTCCTATACTCAACTCCTCTTGTTATGAAGGCCAACATTCCATTGGCTTTCTTCACTGCCTGCTGTACCTGCATGCTTCCTTTCACCCTGTACACTAGCACGATCCCACACACACCAGGGACACCAGGGACAATTTTTACAGAAGCCAATTAACCCATAGACCCAGGGAGGAAGCCCACGCAGGTCACGGGGAGAACGTGCAAGGTCAGTACAGACAGCGCCCGTGGTTAGGATTGAACCTGGGTCTCTGGTGCCGCGAGGCAGCAACTCTACTGCTGCCCCACCGTGCCGTCTCCACCGCGCCCCACCGTGCCGTCTCCACCGTGCCCCACCGTGCCGTAACTCCACCGTGCCCCACCATGCCGTCTCCACCGCGCCCCACCGTGCCGTGTCTCCACCGTGCCGTGTCTCCACCGTGCCCCACCATGCCACAACTTCACCGTGCCCCACCGTGCCACAACTCCACCGTGCCACAATGCCACCGTGCCGTAACCACCGTGCCCCACCGTGCCGTAACTCCACCGTGCCCCACCGTGCCGTGTCTCCACCGCGCCCCACCGTGCCGTAACTCCACCGTGCCATCTCCACCGTGCCCCACCATGCCGTAACTCCACCGTTCCCCACCGTGCCGTGTCTCCACCGCGCCCCACCGTGCCGTAACTCCACCGTGCCCCACCGTGCCGTGTCTCCACCGCGCCCCACCGTGCCGCAACTCCACCGTGCCATCTCCACCGTGCCCCACCATGCCGTAACTCCATCGTTCCCCACCGTGCCCCACCGTGCCGTAACCACCGTGCCGTAACTCCACCGTGCCACAATGCCACCATGCCACAACTCCACCGTGCCCCACCGTGCCGTCTCCACCGTGCCCCACCGTGCCGTCTCCACCGCGCCCCACCGTGCCGTAACTCCACCGCTGCCCCAGCGTGCCGCGGTGCATAGACTCACCTCGTTGTAAAACTCTGGGCTCTGCTGATGATGCAAGACCGTTGCGCACGTTCTGGTCGTGAATATTGGACCTCCAGGCTTCCCGTAGATACACTGTGCACAGATATTAATAGGGTCACATTCTCGCTCTCAGCACAATCTATTTCATACGTCACACTCAAAGTAACAGGATTTCCACATGAACTGCGTGAATGCTGCCCACTGATAACATTTTTTTTGTTGCAACTTGATGTGTTATTAGTATTGGACGGTAAACTGTAAAATTAGAACCATTCCGTGTGACATCTCCATGGACTGGTGTTATCTTGCCCAATACCTCACAAGATCTACCAATTGGTAAAACCCTGTTTGCGTTGAAGATAGACTACGGCACGCTTCTCCATGGATTGTCACCTTGTGGTGGTGGAGAAGCTCGTGTGGTCCTGAGACCCTGAGAGCGATGCCGTCTGGAGCTACGCTCCTGGTAGGGTCACCCATGGGGGTAAGGTCGAGGGGGGGGGGGGAGGTCCCTGACAAAGAGCGATCCAACCGAGACCTCAACGGTGGAACAGGCCGAGGGAGGATGGCGGCTGACTTTAGTGGAGCGTCACGACGGCTGGGAAGGCGGATGGATGAAGGCTGCAGCAGAAAAGGGTCCCCGGTCGTCTTGGACTCCACGCCACTGGATCCTGACCCAGATCTGTCAAGGGCCGTGTGGTGGCTGTCTGTGCACCAGTCTCCCCACGTTAAACAAAGTCACGCACAGGCGTCCGACCCTATGGGGAGGACAGTCACACTCGCTTCCAGTGACCACCGATGGTGATGATAAGACTAAGGCATGGCAGCAGCAACACTCTCCTGCACAGACAAGTATGTTTGTATCCCTCAATATCTGGACCTCATGAGCCTCTGCCATGAAGATGCTCAGTGTCAACTTCATTGTTGGCCAATTTAGCAGAGAGTTGCACTGATTCACCAGCCTCACCAACAAATCTCTTCCCACCTCCACTCTGCACGGCCAGCATCCGATGTTAAATGGGACTGTCATATGAGGAAAGATTGGAAAGACTGGGCTTGTATTCACTGGAGTTTAGAAGGATGAGAGGGGATCTTATAGAAACATGTAAAATTACAAAAACGACTGGACAAGCTGGATGCAGGAATAATGTTCCCAATGTTGGGGGGAGTCCAGAACCAGGGGCCCACAGTCTAAGAATAAAGCGGAGGCCATTTAAAACTGAGGTGAGAAGAAACTTTTTCACCCAGAGAGTTGTGAATTTGTGGAATTCTCTGCCACCGAGGGCAGTGGAGGCCAAATCACTGGATGAATTTAAAAGAGAGTTAGATAGAGCTCTAGGGGCTAGTGGAGTCAAGGGATATGGGGAGAAGGCAGGCACGGGTTACTGATTGTGGATGATCAGCCATGATGACAATGAATGGCAGTGCGTACAGGCTCAAAGGGCCAAATGGCCTCCTCCCCAACGTATTTTCTATGTTTTTATGTAAATCTATGAGCCTGGTTGTGGAGGGGATGAGGGGGATTGAGAATGTGAATGCACGCAGTGCTGTACCCAGCTTAGGGGAACCAAGAACCAGAGGACATGGGTTCTAGGTGAGAGGGGAAAGAATTAAATGGCACCCAAGGGGCAATTGTTTCCACACAGATGGTGGTGGGTGTCTGGAACGAGCTGCCAGAGGATTTAAAAGATATTTAAAAGATATTGGAGTCAGAGTGCGGTGAATCTGTAGAATTCTTTGCCATAGACGGCTGTGGAGGCCAAGTCAATGGATATTTTTAAGGCAGACATAGATAAATTCTTACACGTAGATAGATTCTTGATTAGTACGGGTGTCAGTAATTATGGGGAGAAGGCAGGAGAATGGGGTTAGGAGGGAGAGATAGATCAGCCATGATTGAATGGCGGAGTAGACTTGAAGGGCTGAATGGCCTAATACTGCTCCTATCACTTATGACCTTATGACACCTGGACAGGTACAAGGACAGGAAAGGTTTCCGAGCATATGGGGCAATGGAGGCCAATCCTCTGAATGCATTCAAGAGAGAGCTAGATTGAGCTCTTAAGGATAGTGGAGTCAGGGGGTATGGGGAGAAGGCAGGAACGGGGTACTGATTGAGAATGATCAGCCATGATCACATTGAATGGCGGTGCTGGCTCGAAGGGCCGAATGGTCTACTCCTGCACCTATTGTCGATTGCAATCACGGGGAAATGGGGCCGGTTTAGATGGGGCATGTTGGCCGACATGGACGTTGAGGTGAAGAGCCCTCTTTGGTCCTAGATCATATCATCAACTGGTTTTACTTGACCCCCCCATTCTGCATTGAGTCACGTTCTACACAGACTCTCTCTCTCACCTTCAGTGGGGATGTCTTGTCTGCATCAGAATCCCGCACCTCCACACAGACTGCAATGTTCCGTGCCTGAGGGCAGGGAGAGAGACATCAGTACTAGACACAGTCAGGGACTTGGTAAACGACCGGGTTCAGACACCGACCGGCTGGTAACTAAATACCTTAGCAAAGGTTTTCTGGTTATCGTATTTCAGCTGAATGGGATAGACGTACAAGTGGTTCTTGAAGGTGGTGAAGGGATACATATACTTGGTGATGTCAGCAACAAATTCTTCCACTTCAAACCTCACGTGATGGCAGCCAGCTTCTGCAAAAGGCTTCACGGGCATGTAGGATGATGTGACACAATCTGAGCGAGACAAAGAAGGTGCATATCACTGCCCACAGCGACCACAGGCCTCCTCCGTCAGACGGCCAAACACGCGGGATAACGCGATGAGATACTCACTGGCAATGTCTGGGGCAACTGGCTCGATAGAGACGTCAAGGTTTCCTGGAATCACCTGCAGCTTGGATATTTTCTCAGCCCTAAATCGGAAAACATCAGAGCGGATTGTAAACACACCACGAAATAATCAGAATGAACGACTCCTTGCAGGTCTGAAGAAGAGTCTCGACCCGAAACGTCACCCATTCCTTCTCTCCTGAAATGCTGCCTGACCCACTGAGTTACTCCAGCACTCTGTGAAACGTCACCTATCCATGTTCTCCACAGATGCTGCCTGACCCGCTGAGTTACTCCAGCACTCTGTGAAACGTCACCTATCCATGTTCTCCACAGATGCTGCCTGACCCGCTGAGTTACTCCAGCACTCTGTGAAACGTCACCTATCCATGTTCTCCACAGATGCTGCCTGACCCGCTGAGTTACTCCAGCACTGTGAAACGTGACCTATCCATGTTCTCCACAGATGCTGCCTGACCCGCTGAGTTACTCCAGCACTGTGTGATACCTTGCAGGCTGATAGTTAGCAATGCAAAGCTGCAATTACCTCAGCTCTCCCTGCCTCAGGAGACAGAGGATATTCAACGTCTTCAACGACTGCTACAAACCTCTACAAATGCTCCACAAAAGCACACTGTCGGCCTGCAGCACAGCTCGGCCTGGGAGCAGCTCGGCCTGGGAGCAGCTCGGCCTGCAGCACAGCTCGGCCTGGGAGCAACTCGGCCTGGGAGCAGCTCGGCCTGGGAGCAGCTCGGCCTGGGAGCAGCTCGGCCTGGGAGCAGCTCGGCCCAACAACACAAGCAATGACAGCGAGCCGAGGATGAAGCCAGATCCATCACACAGACCATCTCCCCACCACTGACTCCATCTCCAACATAAACAAAGGCTTCTTCCACCCCGGCCATTCCTCCTTCTTCCCGCTCCCGACCGGCAGAAGGTGCAGAAGCTTGAGAGCGCGCACCACCAGACTCAGGAACAGCTCCTTCCCCTCTGTGATCAGGCTTCTGAACGGCCCTCCCATAAGCTAGGGTTCTGTCCGATTCACCTCTACCCCATTGCGGACATTGGATTTTGTCTGTGGAACTGATGCGCTACGATGCTGAGAACTATATTCTGCACTCTGTATCTGCCCCTTTGCTCTACCTATTGTGTTTGAGTTTGGCCTGACTATATTTACATATGGTATTGTCTGATCTGATACGATAGTCGACAAAACAAAACATTTTGATAGGCGTGACAATATTAAACTTAAACTGAAACCTCAGAGGGTGTGAGCTATAGGGAGAGGTTGAGCAGGCTGGGTCTCTATTCCATGGAGTGCAGGATGATGAGGGGGGATCTTAAAGAGGTGTACAAAATCATGAGAGGAATAGATCGGGTAGATGCAAAGTCTCTTGCCCAGAGTAGGGGAATTGAGGACCAGAGGACATAGGCTCAAAGTGAAGGGAAAAGATTTAATAGGAATCTGAGGGGTAACCTTTTCACACAGAGGGTGGTGGGTGTATGGAACAAGCTGCCAGAGGAGGTAGTTGAGGCTGGGACTATCCCAACGTTTAAGAAACATTTAGACAGGTACATGGATAGGACAGGTTTGGAGGGATATGGGCCAAACGCAGGCAGGTGGGACTAGTGTAGCTGGGACATGTTGGCCGGTGTGGGCAGGTTGGGCTGAAGGGCCTGATTCCACACTGTATCACTCTATAACGTGGTTCCGGGGGTTCAGTGTGGAGCACCCCTATAACCGGGGGGTTTGCAGTGGTGAGTTGGTGGGGGGGAGGGGCGGTGGGTGGTGGACAGGACAGGTTTGGAGGGATATGGACCAAGTGCAGGCAGGTGGGACTAGTGTAGCTGGGACATGTTGGCCGGTGTGGGCCTGATTCCACACTGTATCACTCTATGACTCTACAAGATAGTGTGAGCATTGAACACCCAACAAGGAACCGAAGACACAGAATGGTGTCAGGGTCGTTCCCTGAACACCACTACATATCACGTGCCATAGACACATATCTCAGCGTGTAGGTTATTGAGATTAATGTTGAGATTAATATTTCTCCCTCTACTTGTATTGCTCAATACCAGAGGAAGCAAACATATTAATGGCTTTCAAAAGACACTTGGACAGATACACCGATCGGCCAAAACATTATGACCACTGACAGGCGAAGTGAATAACATTGACTATCTTGTTACAATGGCACCTGTCAAGGGGTGGGATATATTAGGCAGCAAGTGAACAGTCAGTTCTTGAAGTTGACGTGTTGGATGCAGGAGAAATGGGCAGGAGTAAAGACCTGAGCGATTTTGACAAGGGCCAAATTGTTATGGCCAGACGACTGGGTCAGAGCATCTGTGAAATGGCAAGGCTTGTGGGGTGCTCCCGGTCAGCAGTGATGAGTACCGACCGACAGTGGTCCGAGGAGGGACAAACCACAAACCGGCGACAGGCAGGGTGTTGGGCGCCCAAGGCTCATCGATGCTCGAGGGCAACGAAGGCTATCCCGTCTGGTCCGAACCGACAGAAGGTCGACTGTGGCACAAGTCACAGAAAATGTTAATGGTGGTCACGGGAGGAATGTGTCACAATACACAGTGCATCGCACCCTGCTGCGTATGGGGCTGCACACAGAGGACCAACAGCATATTAGGCAGGTGGACGTAATGTTTTGGCTCATCAGGTCATAATGCTTTGGCTGATCGGTGTGTGTGAGTAAGAATAGTTTAATGGGGAAAAGGACCAAATGCAAGCAAATGGGACTTGCCCAATATATTAGAAAGGAACTGCAGATGCTGGTTTATACCAAAATAGACACAAAGTGCTGGAGTAACTGAGCAGGTCAGGCAGCATCTGTGGAGAAAAGGGTTTTTCCTTCAGAGATCCTGCTGAGTTCCTCCAGCATCTTGTGTCCAGTCCAATATAGCAACTTGTTCAATCTTTCCCCTCTTACACCGACATCCTCATGTTCTTGATTCCCTACTCTGGGTAAAAGACTATCATTCACCCCATCTATTCCCCTCGTGATTTTGTGCATCTCTGCCAAGATCACCTCTCATCCTCCTGAGCTCCAAGCAATAAAGTCCTAGCCTGCCCAACCTCTCCCAGTAGCTCAGGCCCATGAATCCTGGCAACTCCATCTCCGATATAATCAAAGACGTTTCCCACCCCGGCTGTTCCTTCTTCTCCCTGCTCCCGTTGGGTGGAAGGCACAGAGGTTTGTACGTGTGCACCACCACACTCTGGAACAGCCTCCTCCCCTGTCTTCAGGCAGTCCTCACTATGCCCTGTTAGTGGCACCTTTACAATAAGATCTAACAATAAACGCAACCTGCTGTGCCAGGCACTGCCTGTCCTGAAGGATTATCAGTGTTGAGCAACTGGATGGAAGAGGAGAGGTGAATGATGTCAGTGCTGAACAAAGGTCAACGGCCACACTTACACCATCACCAACGTTAGATATAAACACAGCAGCCACCTGACCAACCGGGCATCACGGGGAACACAACAAGTCACTGTACCCGAGGTCAAGTTAGGGCCTCAGTACAACTGGTGTAATCAGAGAACAGTGCAGCACAGGAACAGGCCACTTGGCCCACAATGTCCGTGCTCTGAACAAGATGTCAAGCTAAACTGTGTACACGATCCATATCCCTCCAATCCCTGCACGTCCAGTGTCTACCTGAGCATCGTACCTGCCTCTGCCACCGCGCTAGCTCCAGGCACACCATCAGTCTGTGTAAAAAAACGTGCCCCCTCTGCCTTAAAGATATGCCTTCTAGTCTTTGATATCTCCATCCCAGGAACAAGGTTCTGACTGTCTACCCTATCTGTGCCTCTCGAGGTTGATGATGACAGAATGATTGACATAATCCTTTATGGCAGAATGGCAGGACTGTCATATGTTGAAAGACTGGAGCGACTAGGCTTGTGTACACTGGAATTTAGAAGGATGAGAGGGGATCTTATCGAAATAAGATTATTAAGGGGTTGGACACGTTAGAGGCAGGAAACATGTTCCCAATGTTGGGGGAGTTCAGAACAAGGGGCCACAGTTTAAGAATAAGGGGTAGGCCTTTTAGAACTGAGATGAGGAAAAACTTTTTCAGTCAGAGAGTTGTGAATCTGTGGAATTCTCTGCCTCAGAAGGCAGTGGAGGCCAATTCTCTGGATGCTTTCAAGAGAGAGCTAGATAGAGCTCTTAAGGATAGTGGAGTCAGGGGGTATGGGGAGAAGGCAGGAACGGGGTACTGATTGAGAATGATCAGCCATGATCACATTGAATGGTGGTGCTGGCTCGAAGGGCCGAATGGCCTCCTCCTGCACCTATTGTCTACTGTGGTAGACCATACAACAGTACAGCTCAGGGACAGGTACTTCAGCCAACAATGTCCATGCCCAACATGATGCCAACAATGTCCATGCCCAACATGATGCCAACAATGTCCATGCCCAACATGATGCCAACAATGTCCATGCCCAACATGATGCCAACAATGTCCATGCCCAACATGATGCCAAGTTAAACTAATCCCCTCTGTCCGCACGTGATTCATTTCCTTCGCTCACATCTCCCCCTCTACAATCCCAGGGCCCCTGTTAATAACCTCGCTCACATCTCCCCCTCACATCCCTTCGCTCACATCTCCCCCTCTACAATCCCAGGGCCCCTGTTAATAACCTCGCAAACTTAACATGAACCGGAAGCTGGATAAACATTCCCGGACAGGTCAGAGAGAACAAGGCAAAAGTGTTAAAGTATTATGAAAATAACAAAATCATGAGAGGAATAGTTTGGGTAAATGCACAGAGTCCCTTGCCCAGAGTAGGGGAATCGAGGACCAGAGGACATAGGTTCAAGAGTTTCACACAAAGGGTGGCAGGTGTATGGAACGAGGTGCCAGAGGAGGTAGTTGATGCTGGCATTATCACAACATTTAAGAAACATTTAGACAGGTACATTGATAGTATAGTTTGAGAGGGATTTGGGCCAAACGCAGGCAGGTGGGACTAGTGTAGCTGGGACATGTTGGCCGGTGTGGGCAGGTTGGGCTGAAGGGCCTGTTTCCACACTGTATCACTCTATGACTAGTGTAGCTGGGACATGTTGGTCAGTGTGGGCAAGATGGGCCGAAGGGCCTGTTTCCACACTGTATCACTCTATGACTAGTGTAGCTGGGACATGTTGGCCGGTGTGGGCAAATTGGGCTGAAGGGCCTGTTTCCACACTGTATCACTCTGTGACTCTCAATGCCAAGGCTTCCGAAGAGTTAACAAAACTGGTGGGAAGAAAGCAGGTCAGGGTTTCATGCTGGATCTGAAGTCCAAGGTTTCAGAGATGATTAGAGTTCAAGTACTCAGTGGCAAATGTTTGGATAAAACACGATTTAGCAATGGCAGGATGCCGATGAAAAGAAAATCCAGATCACCAGCTGCAGGAATCTGTTCTGGGTCTTCAACAGCTCTCGTTGTGGCAGGGAATATCACTGAGCGCAGCCTGGATTTAGGGCGAGCAAGCTCAGAGGGGCATGGGTAGTTAGCGTGTAGTTGTGTCATCGTGCTTGGACCAACGGCCCGTGAAATGTGAGCATTCAAACCTGTGATCATGTCTCCCCCTCCTCAGTCTGCCCCAGCAGTCATCGTGGGAAAGTGGGAGACAAATTAAGCAGTTCATCTTACATCAATAAGCTGCTTTACACACAGAGGAAAGGGGGGAGGGGTGGGATTACAGACCAGAGGGCAGGAGTTCAGGATAATTGGCACAAGGTTCATAATCAGATTTAATTACATTTGCTTCACTGGAGCAGTCTTGGATAAGGCTTTCAGGATTGACTGTTCTCCAGACTCTCCATTGTTGCGTGTAGGTCAGGCAGCATCTAGGAGATGACCCTCTCTCCACAGATGCTGCCTGACCTGCTGAGTTACTCCAGCATTTTGTGATACATCCATCTTTGCTTCATATCTGAAACATTCGTTCCCAAGTTCATAAGTGATTGGAGAAGATTTAGGCCATTCGGCCCATCAAGCCTACTCCACCATTCAATCATGGTTGATTTCCCTCTTAACCCCATTCTCTTGCCTTCTCCCCATAACCTCCGACACCCAGCAAATATCCTGGTGAATTGAAGACTCAGGAACAGCTCCTTCCCCTCTGTGATCAGGCTTCTGAACGTCCCTTCCATAAGCTAGGGTCCTGTCCGATTCACCTCTACCCCATTGCGGACATTGGACTTTGTCTGTGGAACTGATGCGCTACAATGCTGAGAACTATATTCTGCACTCTGTATCTTCCCCTTTGCTCCACCTGTTGTACTTGAGTTTGACCTGGTTGTAATTATTAGTATACCTGATCTGTTTGGACAGCATGTCCAACAAAGCTTTTCACTGTACCGCGGCACATGTGACAATGATAAGCCTAAACCAAAGACACAAGGAACTGCAGATGCTGGAGCAAAACACTAACTACTGGGGAAACCCAGTGGACCAGGCAGCATCTGTGGAGAGGGGCTGGGATTTTTTAACATCGTGGAAAAAAAATGTGGCTCACTTTTTGAAGTCTACCAGCATTTTCAGTAAGTCTTCAGTGGACAGCTTGCTGCTATCTTGCTTGTAAAGTGGCGAGAATTTCCCACTTGTGTCCAAAGTGCCTTCAGAGTCTTTAAACACCGGCCTGCAAGTGGGAGAAAACACAATGTTAATGATTTAAATCTAACTTAGAGAGAAATTTAATTTGAAGATAGTATCAGACCCTGCAGCAGTGAAACACTGAAAGCACTGCAAAGTGAACCAAGGACACAGAGTGCTGCAGTAACTCAGTGGGTCAGACAGCATCCCTGGAGAACATGGACTTGGATTAGTAAGGTTATAGGGAGAAGGCAGGAGAATGGGGTTGAGAGGGAGATGATTGAATGGCAGATAGACTCGATGGGCCGAATGGCCTAATTCTGCTCCTATGACGTATGAACTGATGGGTTGGTGACATTTCAGGTCGGGACCCTTCCTCAGGATTGGCTGTAAATGATTTGTGAAGTTTCAAAGACGTAAAAAGGTTTCCTTAAACCCGTCTTTCCTTCTTTCTTAAAGTCAAATCCAACCTCGGAAAACCGAGGGAATTCAGCACATCTCCAATCGCTCTTCCCAATTTCCACAGATGCCACACATCTTGGGTTGAGTTGTTATAGTTTGGCTTGGCAACAGCTCTGCCCAAGACTACAAGGAACTGTAGAGTCATGGATGTACGCCAGTCCATCACACAGACCAGAGTCACCACCATGGACGCCATCTACACTTCAAGCTGCCCTGGGAAAGCAGCCAACATAAGCAAGGACCACTCACACCCTGGGCATTCCCTCCTCCCCCCTCTCTGTGCAGAAGCTGCAAAGGCTTGACACCTACCAGCAGATCTAGGAACTATTTCTTCATCGCCGTGATCAGGCTATTAAGAGGAGCCTCTCATCAGATATGGTGTAGTCCCAACCTCCCAATCTACCTCCTGATGGCTGTTACACTTTTTCTAATCTGCACTTTCTCTGTAGCTGTAACATTATATTCTACACTCTGTTTATTTTCTCTATCTGTCTTACTTGGGTATGGTTTGATTGTATTCAGGAAGAGCACAGGTTTTCCACTGTATTCGATACAGGTGACAATAATAAAACAATCCCAACCCCAACCCTGGTTTGAACAAAGAGTGTGAGGACTCCAGAACAAGGGGCCACAGTTTAAGAATAAGGGGTCGGCCATTTAGAACGGAGATGAGGAAAAACTTTTTCAGTCAGAGTTGTGAATCTGTGGAATTCTCTGCCTCAGAAGGCAGTGGAGGCCAATTCTCTGAATGCATTCAAGAGAGAGCTAGATAGAGCTCTTAAGGATAGCGGAGTCACGGGGTATGGGGAGAAGGCAGGAACGGGGTACTGATTGAGAATGATCAGCCATGATCACATTGAATGGCGGTGCTGGCTCGAAGGGCCGAATGACCTCCTCCTGCACCTATTGTCTATTGTCCATCACTACTCAACACTTGTTGAAGGTCGACACAAAATGCTGGAGTAACTCAGCGGGTCAGGCAGCATCTCTGGAGAGAAGGAATGGGTGACGTTTCGGATCGAGACCCTTCTTCAGACTGATGTCAGGGGAGTGGGCGAGACAGAGATAGAATGTAGTCGGGGACAACAAGACTGGTGGAACAATTGGGGAGGGGGAGGGGATGGAGAGAGAGGGAAAGCAGGGACAATGTGAAGTTGGGAGAAGTCAATGTTCATACCGCTGGGGTGTAAACTGCCCAAGCAAAATATGAGGAGCTGTTCCTCCAATTTGTGTTGGGCCTCACTCTGACAATGGAGGAGGCCCAGGACAGGAAGGTCAGTGTGGGAGTGGGAGGGGGAGTTGGAGCCACCGGGACATCAGGTAGGTTAAGACTTGTTGATTTTAGTTGAGACAGTCGGGTTAGTCTACAACACAATACCCAGCAAACCTTCCTGCACTGGTGTTGGTGCTGTAGAAATCTCCATGGATCTTTAGCATCCTGTTACCCAATGTCCTCACAAGCCACACTTCAAAGGATCGAATGTTTTGTAAATCCTGGCTTCATCCTGGGATTGGTGTGTTTACATTGGTCTGTTTTACGTGACGGACAACTTCAGATCTGCGACTTGCCACCAGCTCCTAATTCAAATGGAAGCTCATCGAGCTTAGAGCTCATCTCTGCCACCATTAGATCTTATCGAAACGTATAAGATTATTAAGGGGTTGGACACGTTAGAGGCAGGAAACATGTTCCCAATGTTGGGGGAGTCCAGAACCAGGGTCCACAGTTTAAGAATAAGGGGTAGGCCATTTAGAACGGAGATGAGGAAAAGCTTTTTCAGTCAGAGAGTTGTGAATCTGTGGAATTCTCTGCCTCAGAAGGCAGTGGAGGCCAATTCTCCGAATGCATTCAAGAGAGAGCTAGATAGAGCTCTTAAGGATAGCGGAGTCAGGGGGTATGGGGAGAAGGCAGGAACGGGGTACTGATTGAGAATGATCAGCCATGATCACATTGAATGGCGGTGCTGGCTCGAAGGGCCGAATGGCTTCCTCCTGCACATATTGTCTATTGTCATTCAATAGATGTTTGGACAGGTATATGGATAGGATGGGTTTAGAGGGACATGGGCCGACACAGGCAGGATTTGACTAGTGTAGATGGGGTATCTCAGTACGGCAGGGGCAGTTGGGCCGAAGGGCCTGTTTCCGTGCTGTATGACTCTGTTTCCCTCCCTCCAGATGCTGCCTGACCCGCTGAGTACCCGGACATGGTGCTTTTATTGTCTTGTGCAGACAGGTTGCTGCACAAAGAGCCAGTCTTTCAGTGGTCGGTGACAGAGGGTCCCTGTGGACCACTGACCTGGCTGCCCAAGCGAAGGCCATCTTGTACTCGCCCAGCCTGCTGCAGATCTGCCTGGCAGCCTTCAGAACCTTCTGCACCGTCTAGAGATAGAGAGCAAAGTGTTAGAGCAAAGGTGGCAACAGGTCACACGGTCAGGGGAACGTCTCACACCTTGCTGATCAGCATCTACACCCACACCACATCATGCCCATCTACACCACAACATGCCCATCTACACCCACACCACACATGCCCATCTACACCCACACCACATCATGCCCATCTACACCACAACATGCCCATCTACACCCACACATCATGCCCATCTACACCCACACCACATCATGCCCATCTACACCACAACATGCCCATCTACACCACAACATGCCCATCTACACCCACACCACATCATGCCCATCTACACCACAACATGTCCATCTACACCCACACCACATCATGTCCATCTACACCCACACATCATGCCCATCTGCACCCACACCACAACATGCCCATCTACACCACAACATGCCCATCTACACCCACACCACATCATGCCCATCTACACCACAACATGTCCATCTACACCCACACCATACATGTCCATCTACACCCACACATGTCCATCTACACCACACATGCCCATCTACACCACAACATGTCCATCTACACCCACACCACATCATGCCCATCTACACCACAACATGTCCATCTACACCCACACCACATCATGCCCATCTACACCACATGTCCATCTACACCCACACCACACATGTCCATCTACACCCACACATGTCCATCTACTCCCACACATGTCCATCTACACCACATGTCCATCTACACCCACACCACATCATGCCCATCTACACCACGCTGCCTCAGAGAAGCTGCCAACATTGTCCCACCCCGGCCATTCCTCCTTCTCCCCGTTCCCGCCCGGCAGAAGGTACAGAAGCTTGAGAGAGCGCACCACCAGACTCAGGAACTGCTCCTTCCCCTCTGTGATCAGGCTTCTGAACGGCCCTTCCATAAGCTAGGGTTCTGTCCGATTCACCTCTACCCCATTGTGGACATTGGACGTTGTCTGTGGAACTGATGCGCTACGATGCTGAGAACTATATTCTCCGCTCGGTATCTGCCTCTTCACATGTTTGTTTGACTTGATTGTATTTATGTGCAGTACGTTTAATCTGATCGATAGCATGCCAAGCAAAGCTTTTCACCGTACCTCGTACACATGACAATAATAAACTGAAGGCAAGAACAGCACGGTGGTGTAGCGGTAGAGTTGCTGCCTCACAGCGCCGGAGACCCGGGTCTGATCCTGACTACGGGTGCTGTCTGTACGGACCTGCGTGGGTTTTCTCCGGGTGCTCCGGTTTCCTCCCACGCACAGGTTTGTAGGTTAAGTGGCTTCTATAAATGATCTCTGGTGTGTGTAGGATAGGGTTAGTATACAGGGGATCGCTGGTCGGCGCGGACTCGGTGGGCCAAAGGGCCTGTTTCTGCGCTGTATCTCTAAACAAAATCAAAAGTCAAGGACCAAAGACACCCTGACATGGAGCCGGCATTGGAACCACAGATGGGGTAGACAGTCAGAACCTTTTCCCCAGGATGGAAACAGCTTTGAAGTGCGAGGGGCCAAGTTTAAAGGGGATGTACGGGGAAAGTTTTATTTGGGAGTGGAGGCCGATCGTGGCATTGCAGAGGCCTGCAGAGAGACAGATGGATGTGCAGGGCATGGGGGGATATGGCTTAGGTGCATGCAGACAAGCGATGATCGGGACAGACATTGTGGGGCTGAAGGGACTGTTGAATGTTTTTATGAATGAGTGTTATTGTGCTTCCCACACAGAAACATCAATGTTTCATTGGCCGATGCTGAAAATAAAGGTGATGTAACTCAGCTGGTGGTGTGGAATCACATGCATTACTTTTCTCATCGCACTGAGGCATTATTTATAAAAATATGTTCTGGACATAATCACAGATGTAAAACCTTCAATCAAGGAACAAATTCAATTCTAGACTTTTCACACAACATTTCCTTCTTTGTGCCAAAGATCTTCTGAAGCATCTCGACTCGGGTGTACTGTCGTTCAGAGACACCAGCGATCCCCACACATTAACACTATCCTACACTCGGGGCAATTTACATTTATACCAAGCCAATTAGCCCACAGTCCTGTGCATTATTGGAGTGTGGGAGGAAACCGGAGCACCCGGAGAAAAACCCACGCAGGTCACGGGGAGAACGTGCAAACTCCACACAGGCAGCACGCGGGCACAGCTTCAAACCCAGGTCCCTGTAAGGCAGCAGCTCTACTGCTGTGCCTCTGGCAGTGCCCTGCCAGTGACCCGGCGGCTGTGGCACGGCATGTGCGAGTCAGACCTCTATTTAAATTGTTAAATGCAGCCTCACCCTACAGGCAAACTAAAACCTGTAGCAACACTTGAAGCCTGCTTCACCACTGGGACTGTCCACACGCCACTGGGACTGTCCACACGCCACTGGGACTGTCCACACGCCACTGGGACTGTCCACACGCCACTGGGACTGTCCACACGCCACTGGGACTGTCCACACGCCACTGGGACTGTCCACACGCCACCGGGACTGTCCACACGCCACCGGGACTGTCCACACGCCACTGGGACTGTCCACACGCCACTGGGACTGTCCACACGCCACTGGAACTGTCCACACCACTGGGAGTGTCCACCCCACTGGGAGTGTCCACCCCACTGGGACTGACCACCCCACTGGGACTGAGCACGCCACTGGGAGTGGCCACACGCCATTGGGACTGTCCACACGCCACTGGGACCCACTGGGAGTGTCCACCCCACTGGGAGTGTCCACCCCACTGGGAGTGTCCACCCCACTGGGAGTGTCCACCCCACTGGGAGTGTCCACCCCACTGGGAGTGTCCACCCCACTGGGAGTGTCCACCCCACTGGGAGTGTCCACCCCACTGGGAGTGTCCACCCCACTGGGAGTGTCCACCCCACTGGGAGTGTCCACACCACTGGGAGTGTCCACACCACTGGGAGTGTCCACACCACTGGGAGTGTCCACACCACTGGGAGTGTCCACACCACTGGGAGTGTCCACACCACTGGGAGTGTCCACACCACTGGGAATGTCCACACCACTGGGAATGTCCACACCACTGGGAATGTCCACACCACTGGGAATGTCCACACCACTGGGAATGTCCACACCACTGGGAATGTCCACACCACTGGGAATGTCCACACCACTGGGAATGTCCACACCACTGGGAATGTCCACACCACTGGGACTGAGCACACCACTGGGACTGACCACACCACTGGGAGTGACCACACCACTGGGACTGACCACACCACTGGGAGTGACCACACCACTGGGAGTGACCACACCACTGGGACTGACCACACCACTGGGAGTGTCCACACCACTGGGCTCTGGACATTGCGAGAAACCAGCAAAGGAATCACTGGGCCCCGACAGGGAGATGGTTGCACCTTCATTGGCCGATGGGAGAGGTGCTGGGAGACTGGAGGGTGGCTACTGCTGTGACTTTATTTAAGAAGGGTGGCTGGAACATGGCTGGGAACTGCAGCGCGCTGAGCCTGACGTCAGTGGTGGGGAAGTTACTGGAGAACACACCAAGAGGCTTGATCTTTCTGCATTTGCAAAGGCAAGGCCTAGTCAGCATGGTTTTGTGTTTGGGTAAACCTGCCTCATGAACAAGCTGAGTATTTTGAAGAAGTACATCTATATACTAAAACTCTCGTTCGTTTGTTTGTTTGTTCCTGAACTACAGCCAAAACGGTGCACGATAGCGCGACGATGTTAGGCCCCACCTTACTCACCGTCGTCTCTTTGGTGCTAATGGAAGAAGTTTCATTGAAATCGGTGTTATACTTTTAAAGTTTCAATCTATCTCCTAGGGAGGGAGGGGGGAGGGAGGGAGGGAGGGGGTGGAGGGAGGGAAGGGGTGGAGGGAGGGGGGAGGAGAAGGGGGGTTTGAGGGGGATCGACTGGGGGGGAAGGGAAGGGGAGGGGGAGTAGGGAGGGAGGAGAGGGGAGAGGGGAGTGGGGAGGAGAGGGTGCTGCATCAATGCAGGAGAGGTTTGGGCCCAAAGGGTCCACTTGGTCTGGAATCTTTTCCACCCTGGAAATAATGTTCTGGCTGTCTACCCTGTCTGTGCCTCTCATAACTTTATATATTTCCATTAAATCTCCCCTCAACCTCCACCGTCCCAGAGAAAACACAGCAAGCGGATGCGATCCCTGCCTGGAGGTGTGGACCGCTGGAGCCCGTGACGTGTGGAGCAGAGCATGATGTAACCAGGGCAGTGCCCTGCTCATGTGTGGCCAGCAACCCCAGACCATGGACATACCTTGCTGGTGTCAGAACTTTTAACATACGGCTCGACACACTGCGCGATCCCACCCTGCAGCACCTTCTCCACCCTGGCCACCAGGTAGACATCTGGGTGCGGGGCGGTGACGGAGAATAACCCCTGCAGTAAACACACAACCACACAGTGATACACAATGGCTGGCACAGGCGGCAGCTAGTACACCATCCATTCACCTTCATTACACACAGTACAAGCCACCATGAGAACCTGGCTCAGGACATCTGTGGCCAAGACAGGACAATGGCCAATAACCAGGGCAAATGGCCAATAACCAGGGCAAATGGCCAATAACCAGGGCAAATGGCCAATAACCAGGACAATGGCCAATAACCAGGGCAAATGGCCAATAACCAGGACAATGGCCAATAACCAGGGCAAATGGCCAGGACAATGACCAATAACCAGGACAATGGCCAATAACCAGGACAATGGCCAACAACCAGGGCAAATGGCCAATAACCAGGACAATGGCCAATAACCAGGACAATGGCCAATAACCAGGGGAAATGGCCAATAACCAGGGGAAATGGCCAATAACCAGGACAATGGCCAGGACAATGGCCAATAACCAGGACAATGGCCAATAACCAGGACAATGGCCAATAACCAGGACAATGGCCAATAACCAGGGGAAATGGCCAATAACCAGGACAATGGCCAATAACCAGGACAATGGCCAATAACCAGGACAGTGGCCAATAACCAGGACAATGGCCAATAACCAGGACAATGGCCAATAACCAGGACAATGGCCAATAACCAGGACAATGGCCAATAACCAGGGGAAATGGCCAATAACCAGGACAATGGCCAGGACAATGGCCAATAACCAAGGCAAATGGCCAATAACCAGGGCAAATGGCCAGGACAATGGCCAATGGACAGGCAATCCAGCTCTAGTCCACTGATTCATTCAGGTCCACTACACAGTACAGGCCACCATGAGAACTTGGCTCAGGACCTCTGTGGCCAAGATCAGGACAATGACCTGGACAATGACCAGCACCCAGGACAATCGATCAATGTCTGGCACAAAGTGGAGGCAGTCCGCCATTCATTCAGGGTTGTTGCACGCAGCACAGGGCAACGTTAGAACCTGCTTCAGGAGGTCCCTGTCCTGAGATGTTGGAGATCAGCTGGAACCACTGGTTGACCACTGGTTACCTGGCTGTGTCAGGGCCCCCTGTCTGCGATACTGGCCCTCCACAGTGTCAGGGCCCCCCTGTCTGCGATACTGGCCCTCCACAGTGTGTGGGCCCCCCTGTCTGCGATACTGGCCCTCCACAGTGTCAGGGCCCCCCTGTCTGCGATACTGGCCCTCCACAGTGTCAGGGCCCCCCTGTCTGCGATACTGGCCCTCCACAGTGTCAGGGCCCCCCTGTCTGCGATACTGGCCCTTCACAGTGTCAGGGCCCCCTGTCTGTGGTACTGGCCCTCCAGTGTCAGGGCCCCCCTGTCTGCGATACTGGCCCTCCACTGTGTCAGGGCCCCCTGTCTGTGGTACTGGCCCTCCACAGTGTCAGGGCCCCCTGTCTGCGATAATGGCCCTCCACAGTGTCAGGGCCCCTGTCTGCGATACTGGCCCTCCACTGTGTCAGGTACCACCTGTCTGTGGTACTGGCCCTCCAGTGTCAGGGCCCCCCTGTCTGCGATACTAGCCCTCCACTGTGTCAGGGCCCCCTGTCTGTGGTACTGGCCCTCCACAGTGTCAGGGCCCCCTGTCTGCGATACTGGCCCTCCACAGTGTCAGGGCCCCCTGTCTGCGATACTGGCCCTCCACTGTGTCAGGGACCGCCTGTCTGTGGTACTGGCCCTCCACAGTGTCACGGACCCCCTGATATGGGGTAACAGATGCTCACTGTGTCCGAGTCTCCCTGAGGTGGGCAGTCGGACCCCCACTATGTCAGGCACCCCCATTTAGAGTGAGAGACCCTTGTTTGTCAGAGGCCCCGGTGTTCGGGTGCATCAGAGAACCCCTGATTTGGAATGAGGAGCCCCTCACTATCGGGTAGCCCCTGTTTTAGGTAACGAACCCTGATTGTATTGTAGACCCCTGGTGATAGGGAGTCAGACTCTGAGACCCCAGTATTGGGGTAATAGACCCTCAGTGTGTCAGATGTCACCCTCCCCCCACCCCACCTGTGTTGGGATATTGGCCCCCCCTGCTGGCCCATCACTGTATCAGAGACCCCCTGTGTGGGGTATTGGACCCTCAGAGACACCTGGGCTGTGGTATCAAACAGTCACTGTCTGAGAGACCCCCCGTCCTGGGGTATCAGCCCCCCCCCCCTGTCCTGGGGTATCAGCCCCCAATTCTATCAGAGACCCCGGTACTGGGGTATCTGCCCCCACAGTATCAGAGCCCTCCCCGTGTTGGAGCATTGAATCCCACTGTATCCAAGATCCCCCCCCCCCACCATCATGCCGAGGACCCCCACTGTATCAGAGACCCCTGTCATGGGCATCAGACCCCCCCCCCCGTGTGGGTGTGTCGGACCCTCAGTACCAGACCCCCCCTGTGTGGGACCCTCAGTACCAGCCCCCCCTGTGTGGGTGTGTCGGACCCTCAGTACCAGCCCCCCCTGTGTGGGGTACGTACCTCTCTGGGGTAGCGGAGCAGTGCCTCGTCCACTGTATCAGAGCCCCCTGTATCAGACCCCCACAGTACCAGACCCCCCTGTGTCGGACCCCCTCAGTATCAGGACCCCCCTGTGTCGGACCCCCACAGTACCAGCCCCCCCCCTGTATCGGACCCTCAGTACCAGCCCCCCCTGTGTGGGTGACGTACCTCTCTGGGGTAGCGCAGCAGTGCCTCGTCCACTGTATCAGAGCCCCCTGTATCGGACCCCCTCAATACCAGCCCCCCCTGTGTGGGTGTGTCGGACCCTCACAGTACCAGCCCCCCCCTGTATCGGACCCCCACAGTACCAGCCCCCCCCCCGTGTGGGTGTGTCGGACCCTCAGTACCAGCCCCCCTGTGTCGGACCCTCACAGTACCAGCCCCCCCACCCCCACAGTACCAGCCCCCCCTGTGTGGGGTACGTACCTCTCTGGGGTAGCGCAGCAGTGCCTCGTCCACTGCCCTTGCCCGTCTGCCGGGACTCTCGCCTGTCCTCCCGTTCACCGCCCCTTCCTCCACGCCCGGCAACATCTGGCGCACAGCTGGTGGGTTCAGGTCCACGTGGAAATCCTCGGAGATCTTGCAGTTGTTGTTCGTGTCGAACAGCGCAAACGTGACGAAGAAAGGCTCCAGCTGTGGCCGGCACGGGGAACAGAGAGAGGGGCAATGAGAGGGGGGCAGTGAGAGGGTGGGCAACGAGAGGAGGGCGACGAGAGGGGGGCGACGAGAGGGGGCAACGAGAGAGGGGGCAACGAGAGAGGGGGCAACGAGAGGGGGGCAACGAGAGGGGGGCAACGAGAGGGGGGCAACGAGAGGGGGGCAACGAGAGGGGGGCAACGAGAGGGGGGCAACGAGAGGGGGGCAACGAGAGGGGGGCAACGAGAGGGGGGCAACGAGAGGGGGGCAACGAGAGGGGGGCAATGAGGGAGGGGGAATGAGAGGGGGGCAATGAGGGAGGGGGAATGAGAGAGGGGCAATGAGAGGGGGGAATGAGAGAGAGGGAATGAGAGGAGGCAATGAGAGGGGGGCAATGAGGGAGGGGGAATGAGAGAGAGGGAATGAGAGAGAGGGAATGAGAGGGGGGCAATGAGAGGGGGGAATGAGGGGGAATCAATGAGAGAGAGGGGCAATGAGGGGGCAATGAGAGAGGGGGAATGAGAGGGGGGCAATGAGGGGGACGTGGGCCGCTTCATCAGCACGAGGGATGACGAGACCTCCCCGTGACCGGTCACAGTCATGTTCGTGGTGTTGCACACCCCAGCTACACAGGGGTCACCCATATAATGGGCCCCGCCAAAACAACAAAGCATTCCATTTTACACAAACCATTTTTAACACAAGGAGCCCACTGTACATTTATCTAGCACCCTGCACCATCCACCACAAGCAATGACGGAACAACCCGTCACAAGCTTGCATGCTCTCCCGGTGACCACGTGGGTTTCCTCCGGGCGCTCCGGTTTCATCCCACATCCCAAGGACGTTCAAGTTTGCAGCTTAATCGGCTGTAAATTTCCCCCAGTTTGTAGGAAGTGAATGAAAAAGTGGGATAACACTGAATCTCACCGCGATTTGTCTCATGTGACACTAAAGTACACAATTCAATTCAACGGATGATTGATGGTCGGCGTGGACTCGGTGGGCTGAGGGGCATGTTTCCGTGGACTCGGTGGGCTGAGGGGCATGTTTCCGTGGACTCGGTGGGCTGAGGGGCATGTTTCCATGGACTCGGTGGGCTGAGGGGCATGTTTCCATGGACTCGGTGGGCTGAGGGGCATGTTTCCGTGGACTCGGTGGGCTGAGGGGCATGTTTCCACGCTGTATCCTGTACAGTTTTGGTCTCCTAATTTGATGAAGGACATTATTGCTATTGAGGGTGTGCAGCGAAGGTTCACCAGGTTAATCCCGGGATGGCGGGACTGACATATGATGAAAGAATGGGTCGACTGGGCTTGTATTCACTGGAATTTAGAAGGATGAGAGGGGATCTTATAGAAACATGAAATTCTTAATGACTTGGACAGGCTAGATGCAGGAAAAATGTTCCCAATGTTGGGGGAGTCAAGAACCAGGGGTCACAGTTTAAGAATAAGAGGTCGGCAATTTAGGACTGAGATGAGGAAAAAACCTTTTCACCCAGAGTTGTGAATCTGTGGAATTCTCTGCCACAGAAGGCAGTGGAGGACAATTCACTGGATGTTTTCAAGAGAGAGTTGGATATAGCCCTTTGGGCTAGTGGAATCAAGGGATATGGGGAGAAAGCAGGAACGGGGCACTGATTCTGGATCGAGGGGTGTGGGGTGTAGGAACGAGGGGTGTGGGCGAAATACAGGCAGATGGAACTAGATTAGAATGGACACCTTGGATGAGTAGGGCCAGAGGACTTGTTTTCATACTCTATGATTCTGAAATATGTTTCCAAGTCACAGAGTTGAACACTCTCGGTTTATTTTCCAAGGAGGAGGATTCCAAAACTAGAGGGCACTAGCTTAATGAGAGGGGAGAGATTTAAGGGAGGTCTCAGGGGCAACAGCTTTACTCAGGGAGTGGTCATGCCTGGAATGAGCAGCCAATGGAAGCTATAGATGTGGATACAGTAAGACTTCCAAGAGACATTTGGAAAGATAAATGGAAAGGAAGGGTTTAGGAGTCTAGAAGTCAAATGCAGGCAAATGTGAGTAGCCCAGTATGCAGACTAGATGGGCTGAAAGGCCTGTTTACATGCTGTACAACTCCTTGACTCTATGTAGCCCCCCTAAACAAAGTGAAATGGGAGTGGAAATGATACCAATCCAGCCTTCTGCAGCCAATACACACATTCCTTACATTCCACCATGAATGCACACAGTAGAATTGTTCCATTCATACCCAGAGACTCCTTGTGGGAGTCTGGCAGTAGATACCCAACATCCTGGATGAAACCAAGACACAGTGCTGGAGTAACTCAGCGGGTCAGGCAGCATCTGTGGAGAACATGGATAGGTGACGTTTCACAGAGTGCTGGAGTAACTCAGCGGGTCAGGCAGCATCTGTGGAGAACATGGATAGGTGACGTTTCACAGAGTGCTGGAGTAACTCAGCGGGTCAGGCAGCATCTGTGGAGAACATGGATCGGTGACGTTTCACAGAGTGCTGGAGTAACTCAGCGGGTCAGGCAGCATCTGTGGAGAACATGGATAGGTGACGTTTCGAGTGGGCCCCTTCTTCAGTGCTCCCAGTTCTGGATGAAACCT
Source organism: Rhinoraja longicauda (assembly GCF_053455715.1). Classification (NCBI taxonomy): domain Eukaryota; kingdom Metazoa; phylum Chordata; class Chondrichthyes; order Rajiformes; family Arhynchobatidae; genus Rhinoraja; species Rhinoraja longicauda. The sequence continues at coordinate 50,876,580 of NC_135967.1, read as the reverse complement.
TCACTCATCCAATCCAGAGCAGATCCACTGGGATGTAACCTGGGATGAAGATTTTGGTGACAAGATGCAACTGGAGGCTCGGTCTGATCTACTCAGAGTGGAGGAAGTTAACAGGGGACATGATCGAGATACAAACCATTTAATAAACTACAGGGTAGAATGCAAGGAACTTCTCACCAAATCAGAGGTAGGTAAAACTGGAAGACATAGATTTAGGATAAGGGGAAGATATTCAGCGGAGATGGGATATTTAGAGATGTTGTCTATCCATGTTTTCCAGAGATCCTCCTGATTCATTCCAGCACTGCTGTCCCTGTACACAGCCTCAGTGCTAACTTGTAAATGAACGTTTAATGCTCATTTGTGGTTGTAGTCCTGTCGAGAAGTTGGGGAAAGGGTGGGGAAGGTGGTGGGAAGATGAGAACATCTCTTTGGGTGTCCTCGATCATGAATGATGTCACAAGTCCTCCTACTGTGCTGTGAAGAGTCTTTCACACACCATTAAGTGGGAGAACCAACTGATCATGCCGTTTCCAACTGTGGGATCTCACTGTACAAATGAAGCACTATTTTACCTCCATAACATCTACAGTAATTCATTGGCAGTGGAAATGTTTTTGGAAAGTGGCAATAGTGTGTTCTATAAAACTCGTTCTTTTCACTTGTGCAGCTGATTTAATTGGGAGCAATGTTCAACCACACATACTTTCATCAATTGTTTTAACAGATCATTCGTTTTTGATCAACTGAAGATGTCACACGTGAACAGACCGAGACAATGACAACTCACGTTGGTCGTTGCTGCGTCCCCCTGCTCACTGACCACACCTTGGAGAGCGAAGCTCAAGTTGTGGCACTTGACCAGAAAGCGTTTGCCAAACCGTTCCTCCAGAGGTCTCACCTCTGGCTCAATGCCCGAAAAATCCAGTTTCTGAAATAGAAATTTGGCGCGTGGTTTTTAACAGCCGATGTCAGAAGTGGATTAACCAACATCGCACAAGTAATTCCCACCAAGGCTTGGCTGTGCTCTGTTCTGGGTGCATTCCTCCTTATCCTTCAGTTCTCAGACATTCACAAGGCAGGAGCTCTGTTTAATTTTGTTTCTAGTTTATTGTCACGTGTACGTGTACCAAGCCAAGGGTGTCACGTGACAAGCCATCTCTGTTCTAAATGGCCTACACCTTATTCTTAAACTGTGGCCCCTGGTTCTGGACTCCCCCAACATTGGGAACATGTTTCCTGCCTCTAACGTGTCCAACCCCTTAATAATCTTATACGTTTCAATAAGATCCCCTCTCATCCTTCTAAATTCCAGTGTATACAAGCCTAGTCGCTCCAGTCTTTCAACATATGACAGTCCCGCCATAGGATAGGAAAGGTTTAGGGGATGGAGGGCAAACATGGGCAGGTGGGACGAGTGTAGATGCGGCATATTGGTCAGCACGGGCAAGTTGGGCTGAAGGGCCTGTTTCCATGCTGTATGATTCTATAAGCTTTATTCGTGCATGTAAAACTCCAACAAAATAAATCCGGAGAGTAATGAAACTGCCTCAAACTGAGAGTGAAAATGTTTCATTCAATAAATACAAAAAGCTATGGAGGAGAGTGAGGTGCAGTTCCACTGTACTGTGGAATCTGCACACGTTGTTCTGCTGTATTACACATTTCCACACTGCAAATCGAATATAAACCAATTATTGAATTAGGAAACACAATGTATGTATTATGGGGCCAAATTGGTTGTAAAACGATTTCAATCAGAAGCTAGGCAACCACTTAAATGTTACCTTGGAAATTCACAAGCAAGACAAATGCTGTCTTGGAAAAAAAAGTTTCAGAAAAAAAAACTGTTTCCATGTAACCTCCCAGCAGTAATCTGACTCCCATTGTCTTTTACCAACCCAGTCTGTCAGTTCCACAATGGGAAGCCATTGAAATTGGCAAGCAATCACTTCCTTTGACACTTGACGTTTTATCTTTGTTTGGACTTTACTGGACTTTACCTTGCACTAAACGTTATTCACGTTACTGCCTTTATCCTGCGTCTGTACCCTGTGGACGGCTCGACTGCAATCATGTATTGTCTTTCCGCAGACTGGTTAGCACGCAACAAAAGCTTTTCAGTACACGTGGCATAAACAATAAGCTAAGCAATACTCTATTGAACAATGTAACATGAGGCCTTTATCATCTTAGCTTTCAGTAACAAATAGAAACTTATTGCTGTAAAAATTAAGTTTATTTTGGACAATCCATGTGAGGGAAAAATAACTTATTGCGAGTCTGATACTCTCGAGATGCAAACCCCACTTTCCCCGTTTGATGGAACGCAAGGTTTCAGGGGAATGCAAATATCACGCGGGAACGTTAACTGCCTGTACTTTACACAGTCGAGCACGATGCTGCCAATCCTACCTGTGCCTCCACATCCATCGCAAAGAGTTTACATCTGCCTTCATTCCGGCTGAGTTTGTTGTGGTAATCTGATTCACGGGCGTACTGGATAAAGAGAGGGAATGAAGAGAGGGTAACATTAGCAACTTTCCCCACTACTCTCTATCTCCCCTCTGCCACACCTATCGTACTGGAGTTTCACTTGATTGTATTTAGAAGGATGAGAGGGGATCTTATCGAAACGTATAAGATTATTAAGGGGTTGGACACGTTAGAGGCAGCCATGATCAGCCATGATCGCATTGAATGGCGGTGCTGGCTCGAAGGGCTGAATGGCCTACTCCTGCACCTATTGTCTATTGTCTATTGAAACATGTTCCCAATGTTGGGGGAGTCCAGAACAAGGGGCCATAGTTTAAGAAAAAGGAGTAGGCCATTTAGAACGGAGATGAGGAAAAACTTTTTCAGTCAGAGAGTTGTGAATCTGTGGAATTCTCTGCCTCAGAAGGCAGTGGAGGCCAATTCTCTGAATGCATTCAAGAGAGAGCTAGATAGAGCTCTTAAGGATAGCGGAGTCAGGGGGTATGGGGAGAAGGCAGGAACAGGGTACTGATTGAGAATGATTAGCCATGATCACATTGAATGGTGGTGCTGGCTCGAAGGGCCGAATGGCCTCCTCCTGCACCTATTGTCTATTGTCTATTTATGGAGAGTATTATCGACTCTCTTTGCATTAGCATGCAAAACAAAGCTGTTCACTGTACCTCGGTACACGTGACAATAATGAACATAACCCCCCCCCCCCCCCGTTACCTACAGACGAGGGTGTCAGGGGTTTGGGGACAAAGGCAGGAGAATGGGGTTGAGGGAAAGATAGATCAGTCATGATTGAATGGCAGAGTAGACTTGATGGGCCGAATGGCCTAATTTGGCTCCCAGAAATTATGAACAACAAATATTGACCAGCAAAATACACTCTTATATCATATCATATCATATATATACAGCGCGGAAACAGGCCTTTTCGGCCCACCAAGTCCGTGCCGCCCAGCGATCCCCGCACATTAACACTATCCTACACCCACTAGGGACAATTTTTACATTTACCCAGTCAATTAACCTACATACCTGTACGTCTTTGGAGTGTGGGAGGAAACCGAAGATCTCGGAGAAAACCCACGCAGGTCACGGGGAGAACGTACAAACTCCTTACAGTGCAGCACCCGTAGTCAGGGTCGAACCCGAGTCTCCGGCGCTGCATTCGCTGTAAAGCAGCAACTCTACCGCTGCGCTACCGTGCCGCCCTTGAGGCTTTACAAACAATACTAAACTGGCCAAGATCAACCAGCTTTTGTCAACCCTACACATGGGTTCTCATTGTGTTCAGAACTTAGATGAAGGACCACTATCGAGAATATACCAGAGGACACAGAGTGCTGGAGTAACTCAGTGGGTCAGGCAGCATCTGTGGAGAACATGGATAGGTGACGTTTCACAGAGTGCTGGAGTAACTCAGCGGGTCAGGCAGCATCTGTGGAGAACATGGATAGATTATGTCGTGGATCAGGACTCTTCTTCTAGAATACCTCAAACTGCATAATGGATGTTGCAGCTGGTCAAGATTACACAGAGGGTGCTGGGTGGCTGGAAGGTGTTGCCAGTGATAGTAATGGATGCAGCTACAAGTGGTGTTTCATGAAGGTAAGAGGCTTCTAGATAAGCACATGGACATTTAAACATTAGTTTCACATAGCATCACGTTTTGCTGCCCAGATCCGTGACTCTCAGAGTATCATTCCCACTGGACATCAGTGTGCAGTTACGTTTAGATTTTAGATGGCGTGGAAACAGGCCCTTTGGCCCACTGAGTCCTCGCCAACCAGCGATCCCCACACATTAAATCATCCCACACACTAGGAACAACTTGCAACTTTACCCAAGTCAATTAACCTATAAAACCTGTCTTTAGGTCACTTCCAATCAAACTATTTTAAATAAGATTACCTTCATTAACTCAGGGTGCATACTCTTCTCCAGACTCTCCATCATGTTTTCAGATTTGCCTTGGCTCAACGAGTCCTCGTCTGGAGAACAAACAGAGGCTTTCAGAAGATGCCGGTCGCAGCAAGGCCAGGGTCTCGGATCACGAGGCTGATCCAGTGAACAGCCCAGACGGGGGTCAGGGGGGAGAGAGTCAACGTGACCCTATCCCTTATCAGGAGGACCAGGGACAAAAGCATGGTCTGTGTGGACCTCTCATACGCTGAGCACACGTCCCCAGTCTTCCGATCCACCCCACTGAGGCCCGGGCAACGTCCAACATTATTGACACAATTTAAGGTGAAGGGGAAAGATTTATCATTTAAATCTTTTGCAGACAGAGTGGTGGGTGTGTGGAACGAGCGGCCGGAGGAGGGAGTTGAGGCTGGGACTATCCAAACAATGAAGAAACAGTTAGACAGGTACATGGATATGATGGGTTTGGAGGGATATGGGCCAAACGCGGGCAAGTGGGACTAGTGTAGATGGGGCATGTTGGCCAGTGTGGGCAAGTTGGGCCGAAGGGCCTGTTTCCACACTGTGTAACTCAATTACCTTTCTCTGTCTCTATAACGGTACATTCTGCACTGGATGCTGTCCGCATCAGGGGGTAATAGCAACAAGGAGACGATGGAGGAACTTGGAATGTTTTCTCTGGAGTGCTGAGGCTGAAGGGAGATCTTGGGAACACATTTAAATTGTGGAAGGCACAGATGCCTTAGACAGTCAGAACCAGAATCCCAGAATGGAAATATCAAAAACTAGACGACAAGGCTTTAAAGTAAGTGGGGCAAGGTTTAAAGAAGATGTGCAGGGCAAGGTATTGTGCACAGAGGGTGATGGGTGCCTGAAACTCACTTCTCGGGATGGTGGTGGTAGATGCACATGCAATAGTGGCATTTACATGACGTTTAGGCAGACACATGGACATGCAGGGAAGGAACGGATAAGCATCACATACAGGCAGAGGAGATTGACTCGGCATTGTGTTAGGCACAGACATTGTGGGCCGAAGGGACTGTTCCTGTGCTGTTCCATGTTCTATGTGGCATGGAATATTTCACTGTCACACGCGACAAGGCACAATGAGATACTTTGCTGGCCTACCCAAGGTCCACAAACAGCGGCCAAGCACGTCGCTGACAAAGATACGAAGTGTGGCCTCCCCCATTGTTCACCCCCACAGAGGATGCCCGATGCAAGAGCTAATTACCGACTCCGGTCTCGGGCAGGTCGCCGTTCCTCCTCTCCGATATCAGACCGTCGAAGTTGCTCTGGATGACTTTGCTGAGAGTCGTTATCCACTCGTCCATCTCCTGCTCGTTCTCCGCTGCCAAGTGACAGCTGCACTTCTCCTGCATGCGGAGCTCAAAGCCATAGCGCCGCATCTTGGAACACTGGTGGTGGAAGCAGGGGCATGGTCTTAGTTCCCACACAACCCGACTAAACGGCCTCGCAGTTTACTGGGCCGATACCACCAATGGTTTCATTCGGTTTGTTATTGTTTAGAGATTCAGCGCAGAAACAGGCCCTTCGGCCCACCGAGTCCGCGCCGACCAGCGATCCCCGCGCACTAACGCTACCCTGCACACACCAATTTTACCAAGCCAATTAGACCACAAACCTGCACGCCTTTGGAGTGCTGGAGGAAACCAGAGATCCCGGAGAAAACCCACGCAAGTCACGGGGAGAACGTGCCAACTCCGTGCAGACAGCGCCCGTAGTCGGGATTGAACCCGGGTCTCTGGCGCTGCAAGGCAGCAACTCTACCGCTGCGCCACCGTGACGCCATTGTCTAATGAAGAAGGTTTAGAGGCACTGGGTTGTATCTACTGTGTAGAAGAGGGAGAGGGGACAACTGAACCAATGAGACCATGAGGGGTCTTGTCAGGGAGGATGTGGAGAGGAGGTTTCCTCTTGAAGGAGAAGCTCATTAAGACCATGAGATGAGGTATTTTCTCTCTCAAGTCAAGGGTTGTTGGAACCTTCTTCCTCATAGGACAGTGGAGCCGAGTCCTGGGATATTTCTAATGCAGATTTAGCTGGACATACAGGTCTGTAGGTTCACTGTAAATTGTCCCTAATGTGTGTAGGATAGTGCAAGTGTGCGGGGATCGCTGGTCGGTGCAGACTCAGTGGGCCTAGTTCCGTGCTGTATCTCTAAACGGCACTAAAGAAACCAATTCACTGCAGACTGGGCACAGCTTCTTTGATGAAGGGGATGGGTAAGCATTTACCATCCCCCATTTTTGGACCCGACTGATTTTCCACATGAAACGCGTTTGGATTATTAGCCGGCAAATACGTTGAAGATCTACCTGCACAACATCAATGCAAGAATCCAAGAATATTGATCCTTTCGACTCCTTGAATCCCTTCTCATCTTTACAGAAACAGAGACTGTAGGAGCCATCGGGAAGTTGGGTCAGGTAACAGAACCTTCTCTTGAATACCTGCACAGAAACAGATTTTAATTTTGTTGGAATAAATGGAGCCGTTACCTCTCAACTGATCAATCAACTTTCCAGGATTCGGCAATGCAATACAGACTTTAATTTACAAAACTGAGTTGCAATATCAATCACAATCACACAATAAAACGTAATTAGCCAAGTATGTTTTGCAACATACGAGGAATTTCATTTGCCACACATTCATAACAATAAAAAGCAACAGGACACACACAATACATGTTAACATGAACATCCCCCACAGTGACTAATCCACATTCCTCACTGTGATGGAAAGTGAAAACAAGTTCAATCTCTCCCTTCCTTGTCCTCCAGCGGTCGGGGGCTTTGACCTTCCGTTGATGGGATAATCTTGACTCCCGTAGCCGGCGGCGAGCCTTCCTCGTCGGGGCGATCAAGCTCCTTCATCGGGGGGGTCTCAGCTCCCCCGCGCCGGCGATCTACCCCGGGGGTCGGGACCAGTCGAACCTCGTGCAGCTTTTGGAGCCCACGACTGGTCTCAACCCGAGACTGTGAGCTCCTAATGTTAAAGTCCCCAGGCCGCCTTGGAGCGTCGATCCCAGGCAAGGGATCGCAGGCTCAGATGATAAGTCCACGCTCCCGCGGGGACTCAAGGTCAGTCCCAGGCAAGACCTCCAGCTCCGTGACGTTAGGCCGCAGAGCGACCAGAGATACCATCCAGAAAACAATCGCATCTCCGCCAAGGTAAGAGATTGAAAAAAAGTTTCCCCCGACCCCCTCCCCCCCACATAAAACAACCTAGAGAACATTCACACAAACTTTTAAAACTTACCAAAAATAACAAAAAGAGTTTGAAAAGGACTGACAGACTGTAGGCGAGGCAGCCATCGTGCACCGCCTCCTGGTGGCACTAGTGTGTGTCTTATCAAAGATATCAGATCCCAGGCTGACTATGTCTGTTGTGGTTGATAGTTTCGGCAGAAAGAAACCACGGTGAGCAGGTGAATACGAGAAGATTTAACAAATACCGGCCTCCATTTGTAATTAATGAAATGACAGTAAACAAAACACAGAGTGCTGGAGTAACTCAGCGGGTCAGGCAGCATCTGTGGAGGGGATGGATAGGTGATGTTTCACAGAGTGCTGAAGTAACTCAGCGGGTCAGGCAGCATCTGTGGAGAACATGGATAGGTGACGTTTTCACAGAGTGCTGGAGTAACTCAGCGGGTCAGGCAGCACCTGTGGAGAACATGGATAGGTGACGTTTCACAGAGTGCTGGAGTAACTCAGTGGGTCAGGCGGCATCTGTGGAGGGGATGGACGGTTGATGTTTCAGATCGGGGCGTTTCGTTGGACTTGAGCCATTGTTTGTCCATGCCTCTCCGCGCCAGTAGCTGTGGCCTTACCCTGATGGTTACGTTCATGGCATTGTTCATGTGGGCTTTGTAAAGCCATCCTTCCTTGACGTTGCCTCCTTTCTGTGAGCACAGCGATGCAGCGTCCTGTGGAGACACAATGTCGTGGATGAGCTGTCAGCGTGTAAGCAGGCGGGTTGGAACGCTGAGGAACAGGAATGAGTGGGTTAACATATGATCAGCGTTTGTGGGCACTGGGCCTGTACTCACTGGAGTTTAGAAGGATGAGGGGGGACCTCATTGAAACTTAGTTTCAATGGTGAGTGGCCTGGATAGAGTGGGTGTGGAGAGGATGCTTCCACTAGTGGGAGAGTCTAGGACCAGAGGGCTCAGCCTCAGAATAAAAGGACGTACCTTTAGAAAGATTAGGAGGAATTTCTTTAATCAGAGGGTGGTGAATTTATGAAACTCATTGCCACAGAAGGCTGAGGAGGCCAAGTCATTGGATATTTTTAAAGCAGAGATAGATAGGTTATTGACCAGCAAATGCATCAAAGCTTATGGGGAGAAGGCAGGAGAATGGGGTTAGGAGGGAGAGATAGATCAGCCCTGATTGAATGGAGTAGACTCGATGGGCCGAATGGCCTACATGAACTCATGTGAAATAAGGGACTTCAGATGCTGGAATCTTGAGCAAAACACAAAGTGCTGGAGTAAATCAGCAGCTCAGCCAACGTCTAGGACACGTCTAGCCAACGTCTAGGACACGTCTAGCCAACGTCTATGACACGTCTAGCCAACGTCTATAGGACACGTCTAGCCAACGTCTAGTACACGTCTAGCCAACGTCTAGGACACGTCTAGCCAACGTCTATAGGACACGTCTAGCCAACGTCTAGTACACGTCTAGCCAACGTCTAGGACACGTCTAGCCAACGTCTAGGACACGTCTAGCCAACGTCTAGGACACGGATAGCCAACGTCTATGACACGGATACGTGGTGTTTCAGGTGCTCTGAAGAAGGGTCGCAACCAGAAACATCGCATACCCTTGTCCTCCAGATATGCTGCCTGACTTGCTGAGTTACTCCAGCACCTTGTGTGTTATTAAGCTGAGGTACATTGTGTACGCAAGCCTTACTCTGCTCATTTGAAAAATCACAATACCAAATTGCAGATGCTAGAAATGTGAAATAGAAACAGAAAATGCTGGAAACTCTCAGCAGGTCGGGCAGCATCTGTGGAGAGGTAAACTATCATTTCAGGTTGACAAAGAGGAGAAATATTTTCTCAATTTTTCAGGAAGAGTTCCAGACCCCAAACATGAACTGCTTTGCTTCCAGCAGACGTGGCCACACCTGTCGTGGGCTCCCAGCATACACTGTCTGTGATTCCAAAGGAATGTTTGAATGGGAATTGTTGGACTGTTACTCGAGTGAACATGGATGGGTGTGGGAAAGAAAACTGCAGGTGCTGGTTTAAATCAAAGGTAGACACAAAATGCTGGAGTATCTCAGCGGCTCAGGCAGCATCTCTGGAGGGAAGGAATAGGTGACGTTTCGTGTCGAGACCCATCTTCAGACTGAAAGTAGGGGATGATTGGGTGAAGGGGTGAAGAGCTGGAGGCAAGGAAAGACCAGGACAATATCAGGGCTGGCAACAGATGGCATTAGACAGGGTGGTGCCCTGGTAGGCCCATTGTTAGCTCAGGAAGGTCACAACTGACAGGCTTAGAGTCACACAGCACAGAAACATGCCCTTCACAACATCTGTGTAGGAAAGAACTGCAGGTGCTGGTTTAAACTGTAGACACAAAAAGCTGGAGTAACTCAGCGGGACAGGCAGCATCTCTGGAGAGAAGGAATGTGTGATGTTTCGGGTCGAGACCCTTTTTCGGACTGAAAGTCACGGGAATGGGAAACAAGAGGTATAGACGGTGATGTAGAGGGAGAACAATGAATGAAAGAAGCTGGTGTGACGGGTGGGGGAGGCGTGGAGAGAGAGGGAATGCCAGGGACACTTGAAGTTAGAGAATTCAATATTCATTCATATCTTTCATTCATTGTTTTATATTTCTCAACATCATTGTCTATATCTCTCGTCTCCCTTTCCCTCGACTTTCAGCCTGAAAAAGGGTCTCGACCCGAAACCTCACCCATTCCTTCTCTCCAGAGATGCTGCCTGACCACGGTTCTGCACACCGCTCTCTCTCATCTGGACAGCCAGAAGGGGGGCTATGTGAGGATGCTGTTCATTGACTTTAGTTCAGCCTTCAATACCATAGTCCCCACCAGACTGGTTGAGAAGCTGCTGGAACTGGGGCTTAGCACCCCTCTGTGTGCCTGGGTCCTGGACTTTCTCACCGCCAGGCCCCAAGTGGTCAGGATGGGGGAACACACATCTAGCCCCCTCACCCTGAACATAGGATCCCCCCAGGGTTGCGTCCTTAGCCCCCTACTGTACTCCCTGTACACACATGACTGTGGGGCCAGGTTCAGCTCAAACTCCATCATCAAGTTTGCTGATGACACTGTGGTGGTGGGCCAGATCTCCAACAACGATGAGAAGGCCTATCGGGAGGAGGTGGCTGATCTGACACTCTGGTGTCAGGACAATAGCCTCCTCTTGAATGTCACTGAAACGAAGGAGCTGGTTGTGGACTTCAGAAGGGCTAAACATCCAAGGACGTACACGCCACTGGAGATAAATGGGTCTATTGTGGATAGGGTGAGCAGTTTTAAATACTTGGGAGTCCGCATCACAGAGGATCTGACATGGGCAACGCACAGTGCCGCACTGGTGGGTAAGGCAAAGCAGCGCCTTTACCACCTTAGACAGCTGAGGAAATTCAGAGTCTCTCTGAGGATCCTTCATTGCTTCTACTCTGGGGCTGTAGAGAGCATCCTGTCCGGCAACATTACAGTCTGGTTTGGGAACAGCTCTGCCCAGGACAGGATGGCCCTGCAGAGAGTAGTGCGTTCGGCTGAACGCACCATGGGAACTACACTCGTCCCCCTGCAGGACCTATACATCAGGAGGTGCAGATCCAGAGCCAGCAACATTATGGGGGGCCCCTGCCACTCCAGCAACGGACTGTTCCAGCTGCTAAGGTCAGGCAAACGTCTCCGCTGTCACGCTGTGAAAACGGAGAGGATGAGACGGAGTTTCTTCCCACAGGCCATTAGGACTGTTAACTATTATAACTCCAGGGACTAAATTTTCTTTTATGTATTAATTTTTATGCTGTAACTGTAACTTTTTTGCACAATCCGCAGGCATTGCCACTTTCATTTCACTGCACATTATGTATGTGTATGTGACAAATAAACTTGACTTGACCCGCTGAGTTACTCCAGCATTTTGTGTCTATCTTCAGACCATCTTGTCCTTGCTGACCAAGATACCCCATCTAAGGTAGTCCCACCTGACCACGTTTGGCCCATACCCCTCCCCCATCCCTGTCCATGTACCTGTCCACGCATCCAACGAATGGAGGACCCTGCTTGAGGCCAGGACATTCTTATCAACAGAAACCACTTGCTGACTACAGGGAGTCTACATGCTTGGCTTCACAAACTGCCCTGCTTATGGGCACCTTAGCAGTACCTCCCCATCACACATCACATGCACACTCCCCCACTCCCCCCCCTCCCCACAGCCCCCACCCCACCGCCCCCACCCCACCACCCCCACACGCACCAACCTCCTTCACCAACTCAATCTCGTGGGATAGTCCCTGCCTACCTCATCAGCATCTTCATCAACCTCAAACAGCTGCAGCGGCAGCTTCTCCAAAGGCTGGTGCACTTTGCTACGGGAAACATAATTACAACACCGTTACAATCCAGCAGTTAAAAGAACAAAGAGCGGCTGGACTTCACAGCAGAGACAAACCCTGCCTTGGGACCTCGCCCACCCGCCTGTGACCAACCCTCCCCCCAACCCTCCCCCCCCCCCCCACCCCGGACATTCCCCCCTCCCCCCCGGACACTCCCCCCTCTCTCCCCTCCCCACTGGACACTCCCCCCTCCGACACTCCGCCCTCTCCCCCAGACACTCTCCCCCCTCCCCCCCAGACACTCTCCCCTCTCTCCCCTCCCCACTGGACGCTCCCCCCTCCCCCCCCCGGACACTCCCCCCCATGCCCCCCGGGCACTCCCCCCCAGACACTCTCCCCTCTCCAGTGCGTTACCCTTCTCTCTCTGCTCCCTATTCCATGGGGAAGGGTAGGCTCCACTACAGAGGCAGGCAGTGGGGCTGCAGGTACATGGGACAACATGAGGTCATGGGAGAGGAGGGGAGGGGGGGTCTGGTGGTGGTGATGTTATGGGCGCTGACTCTCGGCATGTGTTTCAGCATGAGCTGCCCGGCTGTAGACAGACTGGGACAAACCACATCATAGGAAGCACAGTCACTCCAATCTTACAGACTGGACAGGTCGCTGAAGAGATTTCCATAACATACTTGAAGCTGGGAGTTTGAAGGCTGTACTGGGTACAGCCTGGGTGGTGAGAGCAGGGTGTACAAGTGTAAGGTATTGCAGAGTTGTGGATGCAGGCAAATCTAAATACAGACCGGACTTCCCACCACTGATTCCATCCCCACTTGTCACTGCCTTGGGAAAGCAGCCAACATAACCCAGGACTTGTCCCAGCCCAGTCAATTCTTCTCTCTGCACACATTAAGTGGCACGGTGGCGCAGCGGTAGAGTTGCTGCCTTCGAGCGCTTTCAGAGCCAGAGACCTGGTTCCATCAGCTACGGCCACTACGGGCGCTGTCTGTACGGAGTTTGCACGTTCTCCCCATGACCGCGTGGGCTTTCTCTCAACCTATGGAGTTGGTTTCCTCCCACACTCCATAGACGTACAGGTTTGTAGGTTAATTGGCTTGGTATAAACGTAAATTGTCCCTAGTGTGTGTAAGATAGTTGTAGTGTGCGGGGATCGCTGGTCAGCATGGACTCGGTGGGCCGAAGGGCCTGTTTCCGCGCTGTACCTCTTGGCTAAACTAGGCACTGCTCAGTGGCGCAGATTAGACAATAGACAATAGACAATAGGTGCAGGAGGAGGCCATTCGGCCCTTCGAGCCTGTACGCACCGCCATTCAATGTGATCATGGCTCATTCTCAATCAGTACCCCGTTCCTGCCCTCTCCCCATACCCCCTGACTCCGCTATCATTAACAGCTCTATCTAGGCGTCACTCAGGTGGATCGAGCCCGGGCCAGAACTTGGGCACAGCGTGGTGAGTTTTCTCACGACAAACCAAAGTCAGTCTCACCTCGGCAATGACCGGAAATCCCCACCATAGGCTTCGTACTTGTAGTTGACCACGAGCCAGTCGGAAGTGTAGGTTCGGATACACTGTAGATAAATAACCAGACATCAACACACTGTATCAGACATGACATCAACCCCAGGACATCTCCCCACTGCTGAAACGTGAGACATCCTGACATGTCCCCAAAACAATCCTAATCTGACTTTCTCTGATGTTAAGACACAAAGTGTTGGAGTATCTCTCAGAGTCACACAGCACCTCCGGAGAACTTGCACAGGTGACGTTTCGGGTCTGAAGGGTCCCAACCCGAAATGTCACCTGTCCATGTTTTTCCAGAGACCCGCTGAGTACTCCAGCATGTTGTCGTTTCTTCTGTAAACCAGCATCTGCTGTTCCTTGTTTCTACATACCCCTGAAATAAGTTCGTAAGTTCGTGTGATAGGAGCAGACACACACACTCTCGCACACACACTCACACACACACTCTCGCACACATTCACGCACACACACACGCACACACACTCACACTCACTCTGTCGCACACACACTCACGCACACACACTCACTCTCACACACTCACTCACTCTCACACACACTCTCTCACACACACTCTCTCACTCACTCACACTCACGCACACGCCCACTCACGCACTCACACTCACGCAAGCACACTCACGCACACACACACACACACTCACACACGCTCACTCTCACACGCACACAAACGCGCACACAAACGCGCACATGCACACACTCACGCACACACTCAAACTCACGCACACACTCACGCACACTCTCTCACACACACAAACACATGCACACTCTCACACACACTCACGCACCCACACTCACACTCACGCACACATACGCTCTCACACACTCACACACGCACTCACGCACACACTCACTCACTCTCACACACTCTCACACTCTCTCACTCACACACACACTCACACGCACACACAAACATGCACACTCGCGCGCACACTTACGCAGTCACTCACACACACACTCATGCACACACGCACAACATACACACGCACACACTCTCTCGCACACACACAAACACTCACACACTCGCGCGCGCGCACGCGCACACTCACGCACACTCACACGCACAACATACACACGCACACACTCTCTCGCACACACACACAAACACATGCACTCACTCGCGCGTGCGCACGCACGCACGCACGCACGCACACACACACACATGCTTGTGGTGCCCCTCAGACGGTACCTCTTTCACCAGCAGGCTGTGAGCCTGTGTGTCAGCATCAGTGGGCAGGGCGGAGCACACCGTCCGTCTCTGGTGTGGAACCGTAGCGATCTGGACAGGAAAAACATTTGTATTTAGAACCCCTTCAGGCACCGCTGGGCGTGGACTTTCTGACTTTAGAGATACAGCGCGGAGACAGGCCCTTCCGCCCAGTGAGTCCGTGCTGACCAGCGAGTCCGCGCCGCCCGGCGAGTCTGCGCCGACCGGCGAGTCCGTGCCGACCAGCGTGTCCGCCCTGACCGGCGAGTCCGCACCGCTCCGCCCGGCGAGTCCGCACCGCTCCGCCCGGCGAGTCCGTGCCGACCAGCGAGTCCGCGCCGACCAGCGAGTCCGCACTGACCAGTCCGCACTGACCAGCGTGTCCGCACTGACCAGCGTGTCCGTGCCGCCCAGCGATCGCCCCGTACTCTAGCGCTATCCTACACATTAGGGACAATTTACAATTTTACAGAAGCCAATTAACCGGCACACCCACTCGTCTTTGGAGTGTGGGAGAAAGCCGGAGCACCCAAATAAAACCCATGCAGGTCACGGGGAGAATGTACAAACTCCGTACAGACAGCACCCGTAGTCAGGATTGAACCTGGGTCTCTGGGGCGGTGAGGCAGCAGCTCTACCCGCTGCGCCGCCGTGCCGGCCTCCACCTGGGTTGTGCCAGGCTGTGACCTTGGACCAACCGGGCAGCTGGTCCCTGTACCAGCGTCCACGCTGCCAACTGGGCGTCTCCAACTCCAGCGTCCAGTACCTGCACGCTCCACTGGACAGTGGTCGCGGCACACGGCCTTCATGGGTGACCAACTCACCGAGACCTCATCCGCGGGGAACTGCAGGAGATCCCGCAGGCTGTCGCCCTGGATCTGTGCCTTCCTCTGCTCAATCACACTCTCGTAGTCCAGCGGCTCCACTATCTTGGTCTTCTCCTGCAGAGACCAAAATAGTTCAGTGTCAATGAAAGAAATCTAAGCAACGTGAACACACTAGACTCTACCATGGACTCACGCAGCAGTACAGCACGGAAACAGGCCATTCAGCCCAATTCAACCATGCCAATTAACATGCCCCATCTGCACGAGTCCCATTTGCACACATTTCGCCCATATCCCTCTCAACCTGTCCTATCCATGTACCTATCCAAGCGTCTTTTAAACATTGTGATAGTCCCTGCCTCAACTACCTCCTCCGGCAGCTCGTTCCATACACCCACCCTCTGTGTGGAAAAGTTACTCACTCAGGTTCCTTTTAAATCATTCCCCCCTCACCTTAAACCCATGTCCTCTGTTCTTGATTCCCCTCTCCCGGGCAAAAGATTCTGAGCATTCACCCATCAATTTTAAATCCTTTGTTGAAAGTATTTGGGCAATGTCATTGGAGCTATGAATCCTGACAGCATTGATCAGTGCAATGCATTACAAGCAGTCACCATTCCAATTGCCTTCACATCCCTGTACTTAAAGCAAGATTCTCAAACTCACTCATGCTTTGTCAGCTGGACATCTCACTGGTTCAATATTGCTTCTGTTGTCACGTGTGCAAACGTACAGTTACGGTCTTTGTTCACATAGTCCAGTAGAGTATTGCCGTATCAAAACCCCAGTCTGCAGAAGGGTCTCGACCCGAAACGTCACCCATTCCTTCTCTCCAGAGATGCTGCCTGACCCGCTGAGTTACTCCAGCTTTTAGCAAAGTGTACAATAATGGGCTACCGATCCCGTGTGCACGCCGCCATGTTTTGCGGCCATTTTCAAAGTGCAGTCCACACTCCGGTCCTCATGAGTGGCGCGTGATCCAGGCAAGTCCCAGGCTGTAGCAGGGCCTCTAGGCCTCACCTTCCAGGCCCCTCTCCACTCAATAGACAATTGGTGCAGGAGGAGGCCATTCGGCCCTTCGAGCCAGCACCGCCATTCAATGTGATCATGGCTGATCATTCTCAATCAGTACCCTGTTCCTGCCTTCTCCCCATACCCCGACTCCGTTATCCTTAAGAGCTCTATCCAGCTCTCTCTTGAATGCATTCAGAGAATTGGCCTCCACTCTCCTCTCCTCTCCCGGCCACATTTGTGTCTCCTGCAGCCGACCTCGAGGCAGTGGGCCAGACCCCGGTTCCTTCTCTTCTCCTCTCCTCCGGCCTCACTCCTCGCCCGTCACTGCTGGCTCCCTCCATCCTCCCGCCCTTTGGTCTTCGGGGGACGAGCAGGGGCGGAGTAGCCGGCTCTCTCCCTTGCGTCTGGTCACAGAGGACAGGCGAGTGCCAGCTCAGCTCCCCTCTCCCTGCGGGCAGCCATGCTGCAGGTAGATCTGCCATCGGTGCTCAGTTCAGCTCCAGGACCTACGAGCAGGGGACAGTTTCTCGATGGCATTTGGCGTCAAAAACCACTCTGCCTGCAACCACCAACACTTCTGCTCCAGGTACTCGACAATTCATTAACCGCACTGTTGTAAAGGTCGCACCCCAAAGACGTACAGGTCTGTAGGTTAATTGGCTTGGCATAAATGTAAAAGAATGTCCCTAGTGTGTGCAGGATAACATTAATGTGCGGGGATCGCTGGTCGGCGTGGACTCAGTGGGCGGAACAGTCTGTATTGCTAAACTAATCGCCACCAGTCGTGGTCGGGCTCAGTCTGGACAGACGGTGCCCTGGTGGAACGTATCAGGAGAGGCAGCTGAGTCCATGGGAGGGGGAGTTAAAGTGCTGAGCAACCGGGAGATCATGTAGGTCTAGGTGCACTAAGCAAAGGTGTTCAGTGAAACCATCGCCGAGCCTGTGCTTGGTCTCGCCGATCGATAAATGGTGGTGATCTGTGGCAGGGTGGGCAATTCTCGGGGTAATTTGGAGATACAACAGACTGCAGATGCTGCAATCCCGTGCAGAACACAAGCTGCTGGAGGAAGTCGGCAGGTCAGGCAGCATCTGTGGAGCAATTTTCCTGCAATACTTTGTGTTTTGCTCAGGATTTGAGCAGCTACTTGCACATTGTCATTCCCTTTATCCTGTATCTGTCCACTGTGGACTGCTTGTTGTAATCATGTGCGTTTCTTTTGCAGACTGGAGAACATGCAGCAGAAGCTTTCCACTGTTCCCCTGGAACACTGATTGCACTGAAATTGCTTTTCATCTAAAACTGACTTTCAGTTTGCAACAGGAAGTGAGTCAACAACTTTA
The DNA here is from genome assembly GCF_053455715.1 of Rhinoraja longicauda. Lineage (NCBI taxonomy): Eukaryota > Metazoa > Chordata > Chondrichthyes > Rajiformes > Arhynchobatidae > Rhinoraja > Rhinoraja longicauda. Next base: position 50,858,637 of record NC_135967.1, on the reverse strand, counting down.
TTGCAGCTCCCCGCCTGAAGGCCTTGTTTTGTCACGGTGTTTGACAGGGACAACATACCACACACAGACCATGGTGCGGCACGGTGGCGCAGCGGGTAGAGCTGCTGGCTCACAGTGCCAGAGACCCGGGTACCATCCTGACTACGGGCGCTGTCGGTACATTTGTACGTTCTCCCCGTGACCCGCGTGGGTTTTCTCCGGGTGCTCCGGTTTCCTCCCACACTCCAAAGATGTGCGGGTTTATAGATTAATTGGGTTCAGTAAAAAATTGTTGGCTTTGTTATAAAATGGTAAATTGTTCCTAGTGTGTAGGACGGTGTTAGTGCACAGGGATTGCTGGTTGGCGCAGAATCAGTGGCTAAAGGGCCTGTTTCCGTGCTGTATCTACACACTAAACTAAACTACGAAGGCCAGAGGGATCGGAGCAGTTCAATGAGTCAGACCCTGTTTCAATGGCTTGCATGAAAAACGTTCAAATCTGCAAGAACCTCACCACTAAGCAAATGGGGTTGGGTCTTGGGGAAAGCACTGTGCAAGGATTTCAGTGAAGGGGAAGTGTGGACAAAGGGGAACCGTCAGGCAATGTTGCACAGGAAACGGGCCCAGTTTAACCATGACGGGCGGAAGGAGGGTGAGTTAGGGGGCAGGGGTCAGAGAGCCTGTGGCCTGAGGTCAGGGTCGATGGTCCTGGGTGCAGAGGGCAGGGGTCAGGGAGAAAGCTCTTTAATTCAGAGATACAACACGGAAACAGGCCCTTCGGCCCACTAGGTACACGCCGACCATCGATCACCGGTTCACACCAGTTCCATGGTATCCCCCGGTCCCATCCAATCCCCACACATGAGGGGTAATTTACAGAGAGAGTGAATTCACTTCCAAACCCGCACATCTTTGGGATGTGGGAGGAAACCAGAGGGCCCAGTGGAAACCCACGCGGTCGCAGGGAGAACGTGCAAACTCCACACAGACAGTACCTGAGGTCGGGGTTGGACCTGGATCTCTGGCGGTGAGTGGCAGCAGCTCTACCCGCTGCATCACCGTGTCGCCCTGCAGTGCGGGCAATCCCAAAGACAAGCAGAGCTCCTTCGAGATCGAACATTGGCATCGCACAGCACGGAGCCGTTCTAGAAAGTTCTGTTAACCAAATCTTCACAAACTGGGTGGGTTAACATATGATGAGCGTTTGTCTACACAGGGCCTGTACTCGCTGGAGTTTAGAAGGATGAGGGGGGACCTCATTGAAACGTACAGAATAGTGAAAGGTTTGGATAGAATGGATGTGGAGAGGATGTTTCTGCTAGTGGGAGAGTCTGGGACCAGAATAGGCTTGAAGGGCCGAATGGCCTTCTCCTGCACTTATTTTCTATGTCTCTATGTTTCAGTGGCCACGGCCTCATAATTAATGGACGTTCCTTTAGGAAGGAGATGAGGAGGATTCTTTAGTCAGATGGCGGTGAATCTGTGGGATTCTTTGCCACAAACGGCTGTGGAGGCCACAAGTAAGTGGACATATTAAAGGCAGAGATAGATAGATTCTTGATTAGTGCGGGTGTCAGAGGTTATGGGGAGAAGGCAGGAGAATGGAGGGATTAGGAGGGAGAGATAGATCAGCCATGATTGAATGGCGGAGTGGACTTGATGGGTCGAATGGCCTAATTCAGCTCCTATCATTATGAAGTGTGGAGGATGGGCCGGACACGTCTGAAACAGAGAGCCAGACATGGGCAACATGTATCCGTCATACCTACACACACACTCTGCGTGCAGTGGCCATGTCACGGTTAAAAGGCCACTGAGTGCAGCACACACAGCAGACATCGTGATCCATGAACATCTCTGCCGCCATTAACACAAGAAGAACACAAGAAGAACACAAGAAAATAGGAGCAGGAGTAGGCCAACCGGCCCCTCGAGCCCGCTCCGCCATTCAATACGATCATGGCTGATCCTACCCCAACCCCCTTCCCACTATCGCCCTTCTTCCCACCCAAAAGAACCGTGTGATCTCCTGGGAGAGGCGAAAAAACGGATAAAAACCCAGGCCAATTTGGGAAAAAAATCCGGGAAATTCCTCTCCGACCCCAAGCTAGGCGAATGAAACTTGTCCAGGAGATTACTCAGGTCTTACTATACTAACAATAGCTCATGTCCACTTCCCTGCCCACTCCCCGTAACCCCTAATTCCCTTGTCTATTAAAAAACAATCTATTTCTGTTTTAACAATGCAGCCAGGTACAGGAAAGCAATAAGCTGCATTGGTTCACCACACAGCCCGGATAACTGAAGGACAAACTCATTCGAAGACAAGCCAAAAAACAAAAAAATCACCCAAAGATGGAAATCAGAAATAAAACAAACAGATAATGTAGATACAAGGAACTACAGTTTATTTTAGTTTAGAGATACAGCACAGAGACAGGTCCTTCAGCCCACCGCACCGACCAGTGATCCCCACACACTAACACTGTCCGACACACACTGGGGACTATTTACGTTTATACCAAGCCGATTAACCTACAAACCTGCATGTCTTTGGAGTGTGGCTGGAAACCAAAGATCTCGGAGAAAACCCACACAGGTCATGGGGAGAACGTACAAACTGCGTGTAGACAGCGCCCATGGTCAGGATGGGACAAGGGTCTCTGGCGCTGTGAGGCGGTAACTCTACTGGGGCAACACCGTGACGCCCAGTTGCCGGTTGCCAAAAAAAGACACAAGGTTTACACTTTCTTACTACGCTAACTGCACACAGACAAACAGATCATTCTCAGCAAGTCAGGCAGCATCTGTGGGGAAAGAGATTTGCCATTTCAATGGCCGACCATTGCATATCCTGTGGTCAGTAGTTGGCGAGAGTTGTAAGGGGGGGCGATGGGCTAGCGGGAGAGAGAAAGAAGTGCTCGTGGGGTTCAAGGGAGTGAATGGGTGTGATGGGATCACTCTGTTGGGAGCTGGCATGGATCCGCTGGGCTGAATGGCCTTAAGTAAGAACCCCACGAGTCAACTTGATTCAGTCACGGTGGTGCAGTGGTAGAGTTGCTGCCTTAAAGCGCTCACAGCGCCAGAGACCCGGGTTCGATCCTGACAACGGGTGCTGTCTGTACGGAGTTTGTACGTTCCCCCCGTGACCTGCGTGGGTTTTCTCCGAGAACTCTGGTTTCCTCCCACACTCCAAAGACGTGCAGGTTTGTAGGTTAATTGGATTGGTACAAATGTAAAACTTGTCCCTAGTGTTTGTAGTGTAGTGTTAGACAATAGGTGCAGGAGGAGGCCATTCAGCCCTTCAAGCCAGCACCGCCATTCAATGTGATCATGGCTGATCATTCACAATCAGTACCCCGTTCCTGCCTTCTCCCCATACCCCCTGACTCCACTATCATTAAGAGCTCTATCTAGCTCTCTCTCTTGAATGCAGTGTGCGGGGATCGCTGGTCAGTGCGGGGCTAGTGGGCCGAAGGGCCGGTATCCGTGCTGTATCTCTAAATTAAACTAAATTAAATGTGTTGGAAGGAACTGCAGGTGCTGGTTTAAACCAAATATAGACTCAAAAAGCTGGAGTAACTCAGCGGGACAGACAGCATCTCTGGAGAGAAGGAGTGGGTGTCATTTTGGGTCTGAAGAAGGGTCTCGACCCGAAACGTCACCCATTCCTTCTGTCCAGAGATGCTGCCTGTCCTGCTGAGTTACTCCAGCTTTTTGTGTCTATCTTTACACTGGCACAGTCCTTCACGATTAGTGCGGGTGTTAGGAGATTACGGGGAGAAGGCAGGAGAATGGGGTTAGGAGGGAGAGATAGATCAGCCATGATTGAATGGCAGAGTAGACTTGATGGGCCGAATGGCCTAATTCTGCTCCTATTCCTTATGACAGTCCCGGTGAGAGTCAGGAACAATACGTTTACCACAGTGGCTCAACCCATCTTTGCTGGGCAAGGGGGAGCTGTGGGCCAGATTACTCAGGAGGATGGGTTCGTGTAGTCAGGTTGGTAACTCGCCAATGGAGATGATTTACTTCATCAGGCCAGGCTAAAATTAAACTGAATTGATCCAAACCATTCCTGGAACAGACAGAGAAATCGTTTCTCCAAAGGCAATCGATGCCGTTAAGCTAAGTGGACTTAGAGTGCAGGGGCCTCAGCAGTGAGGCTGCAGATGTTTCCTCAGCACGGCCTTGAGAAAGCAGTTTCTTGTGGCTCTGAGAGTATGCACACTCTGAGTAGGGTTGCCAACTGTTATCCCATATTAGGCCCGGGGGGTGCTGTAGGCCCGGACACTGTAGGCCCGGAGGGTGCTGTAGGCCCGGACACTGTAGGCCCGGACACTGTAGGCCCGGACAGTGTAGGCCCGGACAGTGTAGGCCCGGACAGTGTAGGCCCGGACAGTGTAGGCCCGGACAGTGTAGGCCCGGGGGGTGCTGTAGGCCCGCACAGTGTAGGCCCAGGGGCCGCAGTAGGCCGAGACACTGTAGGCCCGGACAGTGTAGGCTAACGGAGTGTGTTTGGGGAGCGGGGCCAAGTGTGTTCGCCTAACGGAGGTTGTGTAGCAACCCGCCTCCCGGCCCGGGCGGCCGCCATTGGTGGAGTGGGAGCACGTGGGGCGGTGAGGTCACGTGGGGCGTGGGCGGTGACGTCACATTCTGTCCCTTATTTGGGAGTTAGAAAGTTGGCAACCGTAACTCCAAGCCACCTCATTGTGTGACATGTCAGTGAACTAGGAAATCTGCATCTACACCTCGCGCTGCCTCGGCAAGGCCAGCAGCATAATCACAGACCAGTCTCACCCCGGTCACCACCTTTTCTCCCCTCTACCATCGGGCAAGAGGTACAGAAGTGTGAAAACGCACACCTCCAGATTCAGGGACAGTTTCTTCCCGGCTGTTATTAGGCAACTGAACCATCCTCTCACCAACTAGAGAGCGGTCCTGACCTCCCATCTACCTCATTGGAGACCCTCGGACCATCTTTGGTTGGACATTACCTTGCTCTAAACGTTATTCTCTTATCATGGATCTGTACACTGTGGATGGTTCGATTGTAATCATGTGTTGTCTTTTCACTGACTGGTTAACAAGCAACAAAAGCTTTTCACTGTACCTCGGTACAGGTGACAATAAACTAAACTGAACTCTAATGCACAGCCCGAGTGAAGCAGCAGGAACATGTCCACCTCCGTTGTCTCTGGATCGCCTGCCTAGAGTTGCACTTATAGTGCAGAGTAGAGGCAGCAAACCTCCAGCTCATCAGATGGACAGTAACCCAGAGAATTCACTGACACCTCTAACAGGAGTAGAATTCGGCCCATCAAGCCTACTCCACCATTCAATCATAGAAACGTAGAAACATGGAAAATAGGTACAGGAGACAGCACCGCCATTCATTGCGATCATGGCTGATCATCTACAATCAGTGACGTGTGCCTGCCTTCTCCCCTTATCCCTTGATTCCTCTCGCCCCAAGAGTTCTATCTAATTCTCTTTTAAATTCATCCAGTGAATTGGCCTCCACTGACCTCTGAGGCAGAGAATTCCACAAATTCACAACTCTCTGGGTGAAAAAGTTTCTTCTCACCTCAGTTTTAAATGGACTCCCCTTTATTCATGGACTGTGTGGCCCCTGGTTCTCGACTCCCCCAACATTGGGAAATTTTTTCCTGCATCCAGTTTGTCCAGTCGTGAAATCATGGCTGATTTCTTTCTCCCTCCTAACCCCATTCTCCTGCATTCTCCCCATAACCTTGACACCCGCACTTATCAAGAAGCTATCTATCTCTGCCTTAAAAATATCCACTGACGGCCTCCACAGCCTTCTGTGGCAAAGAATTCCACAGATTCACCACCCTCTGACTAAAGAAATTCCTCCTCATCTCCTTCCTAAAAGTACGTCCTAAGGATGTTTCCACCAGTGGGAGAGTCTAGGACCAGAGGGCACAGCCTCAGAATCAAAGGATGTTCCTTTAGGAAGAGGATGAGGAGGAACTTCTTTAGTCAGAGGGTGGTGAATCTGTGGAATTCATTGCCACAGACGGCTGTGGAGGCCACAAGTCAGTGGGTATTTTAAAGGCAGAGATAGATAGATTCTTGATTAGTGCGGGTGTCTGGGGTTATGGGGAGAAGGCAGGAGAATGGGGTTAGGAGGGAGAGATAGATCAGCCATGATTGAATGGCAGAGTAGACTTGATGGGTCGAATGGCCTAATTCTGTTCCTGTCACTTATGAACTTAACAATTACCCAATAGCCGGGCTGCTGTTGATTTGCTCAGAACCGTTATGGAAATGCTGAAGGTTTGTTGTGCGTGTTGGTGAGGCGTGTGACTTCCGTGTGTGTGTTGGTGAGGCGTGTGACCTCCATGTGCGTGGGAAGGGGTGTGTGCGTGGGAAGAGGGGCACAGACCGGGCATGTGACGGAGAGGGGCACAGACTGGGCATGTGACGGAGAGGGGCACTGGGTGGGCATGTGACGGAGAGGGGCACTGGGCGGGCATGTGACGGAGAGGGGCACTGGGTGGGCATGACAGAGAGGGACATAGGGCGGGCATGTGACAGAGAGGGTCATAATGCTGAAGGTTTGTTGTGCGTGTTGGTGAGGCGTGTGACTTCCGTGTGTGTGTTGGTGAGGCGCGTGACCTCCATGTGCGTGGGAAGGGGTGTGTGCATGGGAAGAGGGTCATAGGGCGGGCATGTGACGGAGAGGGGCACTGGGTGGGCATGTGACGGAGAGGGGCACAGACCGGGCATGTGACAGAGAGGGTCATAGGGCGGGCATGTGACGGAGCGCTCAGCAGTGGGCATGTGACGGAGAGGGGCACTGGGTGGGCATGTGACCGAGAGGGGCACTGAGTGGGCATGTGACGGAGAGGGGCACTGGATGGGCACGTGACGGAGAGGGGCACTGGGCAGGCATGTGACGGAGAGGGGCACTGGGTGGGCATGTGACGGAGAGGGTCATAGGGTGGGCATGTGACGGAGAGGGACACTGGGTGGGCATGTGACGGAGAGGGGCACTGGGTGGGCATGTGACGGAGAGGGTCATAGGGTGGGCATGTGACGGAGAGGGACACTGGGTGGGCATGTGACGGAGAGGGGCACTGAGTGGGCATGTGACGGAGAGGGGCACTGGGCAGGCATGTGACGGAGAGGGGCACTGAATGGGCATGTGACGGAGAGGGGCACTGGATGGGCACGTGACGGAGAGGGTCATAGGGTGGGCATGTGACGGAGAGGGGCACTGAGTGGGCATGTGACGGAGAGGGGCACTGGGTGAGCATGTGACAGAGAGGGGCACTGGGTGGGCATGTGACGGAGAGGGGCACTGAGTGGGCATGTGACAGAGAGGGGCACTGGGTGGGCATGTGACGGAGAGGGGCACTGAGTGGGCATGTGACAGAGAGGGGCACTGGGTGGGCATGTGACGGAGAGGGGCACTGAGTGGGCATGTGACAGAGAGGGGCACTGAGTGGGCATGTGACGGAGAGGGGCACTGGGTGGGCATGTGACGGAGAGGGGCACTGAGTGGGCTTGTGACGGAGGGGCACAGACTGGGCATGTAACAGAGAGGGGCACTGGGCGGGCATGTGACGTAGCACTCAGCAGTGGGCATGTGACGGAGAGGGTCATAGGGTGGGCATGTGACGGAGCGCTCAGCAGTGGGCATGTGACGGAGGAGCACAGACTGGGCATGTGACGGAGAGGGTCATAGGGTGGGCATGTGACGGAGCACTCAGCAGTGGGCATGTGACGGAGGAGCACAGACTGGGCATGTGACGGAGAGGGTCATAGGGTGGTCATGTGACGGAGCACTCAGCAGTGGGCATGTGACGGAGGAGCACAGACTGGGCATGTGACGGAGAGGGGCACTGGGTGGGCATGTGACGGAGAGGGGCACAGAGTGGGTCATAGGGCGGGCATGTGACGGAGCGCTCAGCAGTGGGCATGTGACGGAGGAGCACAGACTGGGCATGTGACGGAGAGGGTCATAGGGCGGGCATGTGACGGAGCCCTCAGCAGTGGGCTGGCGGCCGAGCTTCCTCTCGCTATCTCACGGCAACACTGCCACAGGAAGCCGGTAACCACAAGCTGTGGAGAGGTGTGCGTCACCCCAGCCCGAGCACCTGATTGGTGTTGGGACATCACGAGAGGACGCTCAGCCCTGCAGCACAGCTGCATCAACCACCTCCAACCGTCCAGCCTGCCAAAGCAAGCCTGTTGTTGCTCGGGCCATGTCGGCCCTGGGTGAGACCAGGCAAGATGAGCTGACTAACCACATCGGCATTACAAACATGACCAGAGTTATTACATCGGCATTACAAACATGACCAGAGTTAGTCACTTCAAATTACACACGCCCATCAATTCTCTAATTGGGAAGACACAAGGAAATACAGATGCTGGAATCTTTTGACTGTGCTTTGGACTTTAGAGATACAGCGCGGAAACAGGCCTTTCAACCCACCGAGTCCGCACCGACCAGTGATCCCCACACACTAGCACTACCCCACACAGGTCACGGGGAGAACGTACAAACTCCGTACAGACAGCACCCGTAGTCAGGATGGAACCCGGGTCTCCGGCGCTGCATTCGCTGTAAGGCAGCAACTCTACCGCTGCGCCACCGTGCCGCCCGCTAATAAAATTCAGGTGCTGTCTGCGTGGAGCTTGCACGTTCCCCCTGCGACCGCGTGGGTTTCCTCCGGGTGCTCCGGTTTCATCCTCGCATTACAAAGACGTGTGGGTTTGTAGGTTGATTGGCCCTCTGTAAATTGCCCCCAGTGTGTACGGGTGATTGATGGTCAGCATGGACAGAACTAGTGTGTACGGGTGATTGATGGTCAGCATGGACTCGGTGGGCCGAAGGGCCTGTTTCCATGCTGTATCTTTTAATAAATCAAAAAATGACAGTGTGAAAAAAGCATTATGATCGGGCATCAAATATGGTCAATGAATATGTTCATTCAATGAGAACGGCTGTCAAAGGCAAAAGGCTTTCAACATGTTGTAGCCTGTGTAATCAAATCATCCAACCCACATCTGCTAAAGTATCTGACAACAGCCACCAGTTGACACACAATTAGGGTTGCTGACCGTCCCGTATTAGCCGGGACATCCCGTATATTGAGCTAAATTGGTTTGTCCCATACGAGACCGCCCTTGTCCTGTATTAGGCCCGGCGGCGTTGTAGGCCTAGACAGTGTAGGCCCGGAGGTCCGGGCGCCACCTAATAGAGGTTGCATAGCAACACACCTCCCGGCCCGGGCGGCCGCCATTGGTGGAGCTGGAGCACATGGCCGCTGGCTGGGTGAGGTCACGGGGCAGTGACATCACCCTTTGTCCCTTATTTGGGGGTGAGAAAGTTGGCAACCCCTACCCACATCTGCTAAGGTATCTGACAACAGTCACCAGTTGACACACAAAGTGTAACTGAGTTCAAGTTACTGGGTTTAGCTTCGCATCAGGACGGTTTTGATTGAAGTTCACCCATCCAAGAGATCCCTGCCCAGATCAGGTTCGATCCTGACTACGGGTGCTGCACTGTAAGGAGTTTGTACGTTCTTCCCGTGACCTGCGTGGGTTTTCTCCGAGATGTTCGGTTTCCTCCCACACTCCAAAGACGTACAGGTATGTAGGTTAATTGGCTGGGTAAATGTAAAAATTGTCCCTAGTGGGTGTAGGATAGTGTTAATGTACAGGGATCACTGGGCGGCACGGACTTGGTGGGCCGAGAAGGCCTGTTTCCGGCTGTATATTTATGATATGATATATGATATGAGAGGAGCAGCTCGTTTCAGTGAAACCTCGAGTCAAAAGTCAAGAGCGTTTAATTCTCCAATGTCAAGTCAAGTCAAGTCAAATTTATTTGTCACATACACATACACGATGTGCAGTGAAATTAAAGTGGCAATGCCTGCGGATATATTGTGGGGTTGGGGCAACAAGGAATAGTGAAAAATATTTAACCAATGCCCCGCGCACCCCCACACAGCTTCCACAGCCTGGACAATACCTGTCTCAATCTGTCTCTTCACAAACAAGCATCATCTTGATCGCCCATCGCTCTGTGCCAGCTGGCCCACATCACTGGATAAACGCCACCTAAATATTAACATTCTTTCCTTGTTTTGATATTCATTCAGGAGCACATCCTCGGCTCCATAATCTCTCCCACTCCGTGACTGGCAGTTGCATCTCACGTGCTTCCAAACCTTAAGCTCCAGAAATCCCTCTCTCAGCCCTGACATGTTTATTAACACAGCCCAGAAAGAGAGCGCTCATTGCAACAAAACAATCCCCCCCCGCGCTCCAGCCCTTTGACGTTGGAAGCAAACGTCCCATTGCACAGTCGCATCGCGGTAGAGTTGCTGCCTTATGGCACCAGGGACCCGGGCTCGATCCTGACCACTGGTGCTGTCTGTACGGAGTTTGTACGTTCTCCGCGTGGGTTTTCTCCGAACTCTTCGGTTTCCTCCCACGCTCTAAAGACGTGCAGGTTTGTAGGTTGATTGGCTTGGTATAAATGTAAACATTGTTCTGAGTGTGTGCTGGAGAGTGTTAATATGCAGGGATCGCTGGTCGGTGTGAACTCGGTGGGCCGAAGGGCCTGTTTCCGCGCTGTATCTCAAAACTAATCAAAGTCTTGCCTTGTGGCCAGAGGTAAATTTGAACAAGATTTTGGTCAGCTGTATTTTCATCTCCATTATCCGCTGTGATTAATTTATGTTGATGGGTCTCCTGAGAAAGGTTTTTGCCATTTTGCCAAGTTGTAGATGGAAACTGTGACCATTCACATAATTTTCCATCTTAACTATTCGGCACCAATCCCAATACATTCGTCAATGCCACAATCTAACAAAATGTACAGCGGGGGAAGGTGGCAAATGCTCTTGGGACTGATTGGGCACTTGGTCAAGGAAGGATGTTTCAGGGAGAGACAGGAGAATGTAGGACACCCACTCCAGTCTGCTCCACAATTCACCAGGACCCATAAAAACATAGAAAATAGGTGCAGGAGTAGGCCATTCGGCCCTTCGAGCCAGCACCGCCATTCAGTACCACGTTCCTGCTTTCTCCCCATATCCCTTGATTCCGTTAGCCCTAAGAGCTAAATCTAACTCTCTCTTGAAAACATCCAATTAATCGGCCTCCACTGCCTTCTGTGGCAGAGAATTCCACAAATTCACAATTGCCTGGGTGAAAAAGTTTTTCCTCATCTCACAGCTGATCTGATCATTGACTCGAATCCAATGTTCCTGTAGATCTCAGATAGACACATAAAGCTGGAGTAACTCAGCGGGACAGGCAGCATCTCTGGAGAGAAGGAATGGGTGATGTTTCGTGTCGAGACACTACTTCTGAAGAAGCGTCTCGACCCGAAACGTCACCCATTCCTTTCCTCCAGAGATGCTGCCTGACCTGCTGAGTTACTGCAGCTTTTTGTGTCTTTCTTCGGTTTAAACCAGCATCTACAGTTCATTCCTACACATTCCTGTAGATCTCAGTGACTCTCGTTTTCCCTTCAGCCCAAATCTCTGTCTAATTCCCCCTTGGATACAGGTCACTCCTAATGTCCAGACACTCCACCTGGGAAATTACATCCATAACATTTATACAAGTCTTATAATGAGATGGAAGATGGGTTTATAGAGCCTGGGGTCTCTGCAGTTTGAGGCAGGGATTCAGGGGCCTTGACACTACCTTGTTAGTTTATGTAAGGAACGCACCTCAATAAGGAGTTAGTTGTGGGCATTATCACTGGGAATTAATTATCATCAATGGGTCTCCTGCTATGACTGGTCAGGCCACATTTGGAGTTTTAGGAGCAGTTTTGGGCCCCATATCTGAGGAAGGATGTGCTGGCTCTGGAGAGGGTCCAGAGGAGGTTTACAAGAACGATCCCAGGAATGAGTGGGTTGACATATGATGGGCTTTTGACAGCACTGGGCCTGTACTCACTGGAGTTTAGAAGAATGAGGGGGGACCTCATTGAAACTTACCGAATAGTGAGAGGCCTGGATAGAGTGGATGTGGAGAGGATGTTTCCACCAGTGGGAGAGTCTAGGACCAGAGGTCTTAGCCTCAGAATTTTAGGAAGGAGATGAGGAGGAATTTCTTTCGTCAGAGGGTGGTGAATCTGTGGAATTAATTGGCTGTAGAGGCCAAGGGATATTTAAGGCAGAGATAGATAGATTCTTGATTAGCACAGATGACAGAGGTTATGGGGAGAAGGGAAGAGAGTGAGAGGGAGAGATAGATCAACCATGATTGAATGGTGGAGTGGACTTGATGGGCTGAATGGCCTAATTCTGCTCCTATCACTTATAAATTTATGAACACTTGTGAACTTATGAAACTAAAACCAGCCTCCCACCTGACCAAAGGGAAGGAATGAGTGGCAAGACAAGGAAGGCAGACGAGAATTCACAATGGTGGGCATGTACACACAGCTGAGAATGGACGCAGATCTAGGTACTAGTGTTACTGGCCTTTCTTTAGTTAGCTTGGAGCAATCTTCTAAATGAGGTACAAATCCATTTCATAATCACCAGATTTCTTTTGCTGAGACAGCAATAACTACCATGGACATCCAATTAACGGTTTTTCCATTAATAACAGAATACTCTTGCAAAGCATTTTATATCGAACAAACTAATTTACGGTAGGATTAGTTATAACAATGTCAAGGAAAGAATCATAGTCATGCAGTGTGGAAACAGGCCCTTCAGTCTGACTTGCCCACACCGACCAACATGTCCCTCCTGCCTGCATTTGGCCCATATCCCTCTAAACATTCTGTCCATGTATCTGTCTAAATGTTTCTTGAACATTGTGAAGTTCCTGCTGCATCGGAGCCCACGGACGGGGTCAGGTCGCCCGCGGTCCTCAGGGCGTGGCGTGGGAGAGCAGTCGACCTGGTGCCGCGAGTCCCAGCCAATGTCTAGCAACATAAGACAAGAGGCTAATTGTGAGACTGAGCTCCCTAACCTTGGCTCGGTTGCAGAGGTCAAGAGACGATGCATTAACTCCCCTGCCCCAGCTGCCCCTCAGCACAATCGACTCAATGCAAACCGCGAGGCTGAGATCATCTTACAGTCCGTGTGGCTGCAGCAGCCGCCTCTCCTCACTTTAGTTTGTTGTCAATAGACAATAGGTGCAGGAGGAGGCCATTCGGCCCTTCGAGCCAGCACCGCCATTCAATGTGATCATGGCTGATCATTCTCAATCAGTACCCCGTTCCTGCCTTCTCCCCATACCCCCTGACTCCGCTATCCTTAAGAGCTCAATCTACCTCTCTCTTGAATGCATCCAGTGAATTGGTCTCCACTGCCTTCTCAGTCAGAGAATTCCACAGATTCACTACCCTCTGACTGAAAAAGTTTTTCCTCATCTCCGTTCTAAATGGCCTACCCCTTATTCTTAAACTGTGGCCCCTTGTTCTGGATTCCACCAACATTGGGAACATGTTCCCTGCTTCAAGGTGCCATGAACAGCTTTGGTACACGTGACAATAAACTAAACTGAGGAGGAGGGTCGCCAACTATCTCACTCCCAAATAATGGACAAAGGGTGACGTCACCGCCCCACGCCCCCTCGCCCAGCCAGCGGCCACGTGCTCCCGCTCCACCAATGGCGGCCGCCCGGGCGCCGCCTAACAGAGGTTGCGTAGCAACCCGCCTCTCGGCCCGGGCGGGACAAACCAATTTAGCCCAAAATACAGGATGTTCCGGCTAATACGAGAATACGGGACAGTTGGCGACCCAACTGAGAGAGCTAGAGGCTGCTCCTGCCAGCAGTGTCTCGGCAGCTCTTCCTCTTCCTCTCCATGAGCAGCCGGCCAGTTCACACTAACGTCACCAAGACTGGAGATTATCAGAGCCAGCCGTTTCAGAACCACCTCTGGCACGACCACCACTAAATAATTCTCTCCTCATTTCTTCCCGCAAGACAGGAGCAGGCTGCTTTTTATTCATTTTGACTGCACAATTATCGGGTTACCATCGATCAAATATGCAGTTCAAACCCATCCATCATTCCATCCCCCCCCCTCCCTCAGGGCACGGACTCCCAGCCCTGCGGTCCCCAGCAACACGGAAACCCAGGAAGTCACGCCGTTAATAAGCAGAACATCATCACAAAAAGCTGGAGTGACTCAGTGGGTCAGGCAGCATCTGTGGAGAACATGGATAGGTGACATTTCACAGAGTGCTGGAGTAACTCAGCGGGTCAGGCAGCATCTCTGGAGAGAAGGAATGGGTGACGTTTCAGGTCGTGACCCTCCCTCGGACTGAGAGTCGGGGAGAGGGAAGCGAGAGACATAGACAGTGCAATATAGAGATATAGAAGAAATGAATGAAAGCTATGCAAAAAAAGTAACGATGATAAAGGAAACAGGCTGTGGCAAGTGCTTTCTCCGGCTGTCCAGGGGGTCCTTGGTGAAGCTCAGTTGAAAACAAAACAAAGTCTGTCTGGAGAGGACAGTGTGCAGCCAGCATCACCACACCACGGCCCACAGAGGCCGATACCTATTACACTGTGCATAGTAGGTGTAAAATGCTCTCGCTGTTAGCGCCCTGGCCACAGTTTACAGATACAGCATTGAATCAGGCCCTTCGGCCCACTGGGTCCATGCCGACCACGATCTCCCATTCACACTAGTTCTGTGTCATCCCATTTTCTCATCCAGTCCCGGCACACCAGGGGCGATTTACAGAGGCCGACTAACCTACAAACCTGCCCGTCTTTGGTAGGCGGGTAGAAACCGGAGCAAATCCAGGTGGTCACACGTACAAACTCCACACAGACAGCACCCGAGGTCGGGATCGAACGTGGGTCTTTGGCGTTGTGAGGCAGCAGCCCTACCTGCTGTGCCACCGTGCCAACAGGCAACATCTAACTCAGCAGTGAAGGAAAGTATAGCTGGACAACTAGAGGCAAAACCAGAAGCCAATAAAACATCAACGTTTTATCAAGTCCTGAAGGAACCCCTGATCACCGACGACCAGCAATTGTGAGAAAGCACAGAGAAATCTGACGACACTCTGAGCCATGCAGTATAACGTACAACAGATGTGCTCGCAGCGAGGCTGTTCCTGGGCACATCTGCACAAGCTATCAGCACACCAAACTCTGTTGCACACATCGCCACCATCCGACCCATCGCGCACAGCAGCTGACTGGCTGAGAGACCCAGCTCCATCCTTCTACAGAGCACAACGCAGCCAACTGCAGCCCTCTCAATAGGGGCTCTTATGTGAAAATTAAAATCACAATTCTCAAGGCCAATTAGCCTCCACGAGCACTCACACAACTCAGTCAGTGCCCACCGCCACGAGTCTTCAGTTCAAATCAAAGCCAGATTTACGTCACCAAGGGTCACAAGTTTAAACAGGAAAAAACAGTTTCAGTCCAAAATCCACTATAACTACTATTTTAAAAAGAGATCTGGCAGTCACTGCGTGCTTCCTGGTGGGGGCCTTAAAACAGAAACGCTCCAAATTCATATTGTTATATGGAGTCAGAGTCATAGAGCAAATATCCTCTGGACCTTTTCTGTCCATGTACCCCTCCAAATGTAATTTAAATGTTGATATAGAGCCTGCCTCAACTACCTCCAGCACCTTCCATATACTCTCCCAAAAACAGTCCCCTAGCTTTGCACACATCAGCCTCATGCTCACTACATCTATACCCCATCACTATGCCCCACTTGCTCACTACATCTATACCCCATCACTATGCCCCACTTGCTCACTACATCTATACCCCATCACTATGCCCCACTTGCTCACTAGTTCTGCACCCCATCACTTTGCCCCACTTGCAGAGCTGCCACAGGTCAAGATTTCATTGCGTAGGAAGGTACTGCAGATGCTGGTGTGTACTGAAGAAAGACACAGAATGCTGGAGTAACTCAGCGGGTCAGGCAGCATTTGTGGTGAACATGGATAGGTGACGTTTCACAGAGTGCCGGAGTAACTCAGCAGGTCAGGCAGCATCTGTGGAGAACATGGATAGGTGACGTTTCACAGAGTGCTGGGGTAACTCAGCGGGTCAGGCAGCATCTGTGGAGAACATGGATAGGTGACGTTTCACAGAGTGCTGGAGTAACTCAGCGGGTCAGGTGGCATCTCTGGAGAAAATAACAGGTGACGTTTCGGGTTCATTGTTCTGGCCTCAGTTCATCTTACATTAAAACCTCCTGAATCTCTCATCACTCACCTACACAGTCGGGGCAATCAATGCATGGAGGCCAATTAACCCGTCTGCACGTCTTTGGGATGTGGGAGGAAACAACTGTGCAATCATAAAGAGTGTGCAATTTCCGCACCGACATTGCCCAAGGTCAGGATTGAACCAGGGTCACTGATGCCGAGAGGAAGCTGCTCCACCTGCTGCACTACGGGAAGTCCAGACTGCTCGTAAAATCCAGGTTAGTTTAGTTTAGAGAGACAGTGTGGAAACCGGCCCTTCAGCCCACTGAGTCCACACCGACCAGCGATCACCCCGCACACTAGTTCAATCCTGCACACTATGGGCAATGTACAAAGGGCCAATTAACCTGCAAACCTGCTCATCTTTGGGACGTGTGATTAACCGGAGCACCCGGAGAAAACCCATGCGGGTCGCGGGGAGAACGTACAAACTCCGTACAGACAGCACCCGTTGTCAGGATTGAACCCGGGTCTCCGGCGTTGTAAGGCAGTAGCTCTACCCTCTGCGCCACCGTGCCGCCCCAGAGATTGTGGGGGAGAACTAACCTATCGGGAGTGCTATCCTTGACATAATCGGTTCATCTAAACATTCACCCATCCTCTCATCTGGCTGTACAAATGAGATGGAGCCTGAAGCACCTGCAATGTTTGCCCAGCCCCAAGGATCAGCCAGGCAGGAGGGATGTGGAGGCTTTAGAGAGGGCACAAACGTTTCCCAGAACTATGCCTGGGTGAGGGGGATTTTAGCCACAGCAAGAGGTTGGACAGACTTGGATTGTCTTTTCTGGAATGACAGAGATGGCAGGGAGCCCTGATAGGAATTACATAAAAGAAGCAGAGAGGGTAGACAGTCAGAACCTTATCCACAGGATGGGAAACTAAAATACTAGAGGGCATAGTGTTAAGGTGAGAGGGGAAAATTTTAAAGGAGACTAGACCAAGTGGACCCGTTGGGCCCAAACCTCTCATGCACCCATAACGTCACAGAGTCCAACACAGACTCATTCTCTGATTAGAGATTCATCAACTGCCACACAGCATAATTATGGCATTTTTAAAGTACTGGCAATTATTTCTAAGTCCTTTAAGTTTGAAAGATAGCTAATGTAAATGGAAAATATATCAACCAGCCTGAGATTTTGTCAGACATGGAACTAATGAAATTGTTCATTTCCCTGGAGAGGTTCCTCTGATTTATCATTAGCTTAATGCAGTGTCTATACATGGCCTCAGCAGTGTGATCGAAGCATGCAGTCAGAGCTAGGGTTGCCAACTGTCCCGTATTAGCCGGGTCATCCCATATTCTGGGCTAAATTAGTTTGTCCCGTACGGGACCGCCCTTGCCCCGTATTAGTAGGGTTGCCAACTTCCTCACTCCCAAATACGGGACAAAGGGTGACGTCACCGCCCCGCGCCCCACGTGACCTCACCCAGCCAGCGGCCACGTGCTCCCGCTCCACCAATGGCGGCCGCTGGCTGGGTGAGGTCACGTGGGGCGCGGGGCGGTGACGTCACCTTGTCCCATATTTGGGAGCGAGGAAGTTGGCGACCCTAGTCAGAGCCCAGAAACAGGCCCTTCGGCCTAACTACTCCATGCCAACCAAGATGCCCCATCGACGCTAGATCCATTGCCCGTGTTAGGCCCATATCGCTGTAAACCTTTCCCATCCACATACATGTCCAGATATCTTTAAATGTTGTTATAGTACCTGCTTCCTCCAGCAGCCCGTTCCATAAACCCACTACACTCTGTGTGAAAAAGTTGTCCCTCAGGTTCCTATTGAATCATTCCCTTCTCTCCTGGCACCCATGTCCTCTAACTCTTGGTTCCCCTACTCTGGAAGAGTCTCTGTGACTCACTCTATCTATTCCCCTCATGATTTTATACAGTGCTATATCGCCCCTCAGCCTCCTGCGCTCCTGCGCTCCAAGGAATAAAGTCCCAGCCTGCCTGACTTCTCCCTGTAACTGTCACGGTGGCGCAGCGGTAGAGTTGCTGCCTTACAGCGAATGCAGCGCCAGAGACTCAGGTTCCATCCCGACTAAGGGCGCCGTCTGTACGGAGTTTGTACGTTCTCCCCGTGACCTGCGTGGGTTTTCTCCGAGATCTTCGGTTTCCTCCCACACTCCAAAGACGTGCAGGTTTGTAGGTTAATTGCCTTGGTAAATGTAAAGACTGTCCCTAGTGGGTATAGGGTAGTGTTAATGTGCGGGGATCGCTGGTCAGCGCGGACCTGGTTGGCCGAAGGGCCTGTTTCTGCGCTGTATCTCTAAACCTTGCTATACTGTGTGAAGCACTCATTTCTTCTCTGCACACATTCCAGCTGAACAGGATATTTCCTGCCAGGATAGACATGAAATGCCGGAGTAACTCAGCGAGACTGGCAGCCACACTGGAGAGAAGGAATGGGTGACGTTTCGGGTCGAGACCCTTCTTCAGACTGAGTTTGGGGAGGGGGAGATACAGAGATAAGGAAGTGTAAGATCACATTGAATGGCGGTGCTGGTTCGAAGGGCCGAATGGCCTACTCCTGCACCTATTTTTCCATGTTTCTAAGGTGTGAAAATTAGACAAAGGGGATGTCGATCAAAGAACATGTGGAATAGATCATTGTTAGGTAGGAGAAACATAGATAAATAGGTGCAGGAGAAGGCCATTCGGCCCTTTGTGCCAGCACCACCATTCAATATGATCATGGCTGATCATGTAAAATCAGTACACCGTTTCTGATTTCTCCCCATATCCCTTGATTCCTTTGGTACTAAGAGCTAAATCCAACACTCTCTTGAAAACATCCAGTGAATCGGCCTCCACTGCCTTCTGTGGCAGAGAATTCCACAGATTCACAACTCTCTGGGTGAAAATGTTTTTCCTCATCTCAGTCCTAAATGGCCTCCCCCTTATTAGACAATAGACAATAGGTGCAGGAGGAGGCCATTCAGCCCTTCGAGCCAGCACCACCATTCAATGCGATCATGGCTGATCATTCTCAATCTGTACCCCGTTCCTGCCTTCTCCCCATACCCCCTGACTCCGCTATCCTTAAGAGCTCTATCTAGCTCTCTCTTGAACGCATTCAGAGAATTGGCCTCCACTGCCTTCTGAGGCAGAGAATTCCACAGATTCACAACTCTCTGACTGAAAAAGTTTTTCCTCATCTCTGTTCTAAATGGCCTACCCCTTATTCTTAAACTGTGGCCCCTTGTTCTGGACTCCCCCAACATTGGGAACATGTTTCCTGCCTCTAACATGTCCAACCCCTTAATAATCTTATACGTTTCGATAAGATCTCCTCTCATCTTTCTAAATTCCAGTGTATACAAGCCTAGTCGCTCTGTGACCACTGGTTCTGGACTCCCCCAATATCAGGAACTTCTTTTTCCTTTATCTAGCCTGTCGAATCCTTTAAGAGTTTTAAATGTTTCTATAAGATCCTCTCTCATCCTTCTAAACTCCAGTGAACACAAGCCCAGTCGTCCCATTCTTTCATCATGGCCGATAACAAAGCCAATAAAGATAAAAATGTAAACGAGGACAGTGAAACTCGTCAGACCAGGGATATTTTCTTACAGCAGGATGACCTCCTAAAACTGAACACAGTTCCACAAGTGCGGCCTCACCAACATCAACCCACATTCTTTTAATTATGGAACAATGTGAACCAAATTGCTGCAAAAACAGGTGTCTGAATGTCCCTCTGTAAGCAAGTTGGAGAGACAAGAAGCTACAGATGCTGGAGTCATGAGCAAAATACAAACTACTGGAGGACCTCAGTCTGGTCCCGTTTAGAAACAGCATCTGCCCATTTCCCTCCACAGATGCTGCCTGACCCAGTGTCCTCCAGCACTTTTCTCTCTCTCTACTCTCTCTTCCTCTCTCTCTCCCTCTCTCTCTCCCTCTCTCTCTCACACTCTCTCTCGCTCTCTCTCTCTCTCTCTCTACTCTCTCTCTCTCCGGGAGGTTTATGCTTTGAAAATTAGATTTTGAAAACACTCGCCCATTTCCTTACACTTGCTGAAGAACCGCTGCTCAGAATTCCCCCTCACACTCCCGCCCACAGCTGCTCAGTTGCCAGATGTACACACTCACTCACTCACACACACACTCACACAGACTCACACTCACACACATGCACACTGACACACACACACACACATACTGACACACTCACTCACACACAGACACACACACACATACTGACACACTCACTCACTCACACAGACACACACTCACGCCCTTGTATTTCAGAGACATTTGATTTGTAAAGCATGGCCGCAAACGCTAACGGGAACTTCACCGGGTCTCATACTTTCAGTTACAAGATGTGAGAATCACCGCTGTCCTTTCTCAGAGTCGGGGACAGACAAGGACTCGGTGCTTCACACACACACGGAGACACACACACACATAGACACACACACACATAGACACACACACACACACACACGGAGACACACACACGGAGAGACACACACACACACATAGACACACACACACACACACACGGAGACACACACACAGACGGGTGGACAGGCGCACATAGACACGCACACAGGGAGATAGACAAGGGACACAAAGACGGAGACGAACAAAAGAGCGGGACACTCGTCTCTCGCCAGCCAGGGGGGCAGGGGGGGGGGGCGGCAGGGGGGGGGGGCAGGGGGGGCAGCAGGCAAGTGCGGGGGGAGCGGCCGCGGGGCCGGGCGAGGCCGGGTCGGAATCACTCACCGCCGGCAGCGAGTGACGGACCGCCTCGGACGCGCTCTGCCGGAGCTCGGCGGCTGTGCCGGGTTTACTGAGCCGCTTAGTGAATCTCCGCACCTCCGCCATCTCTGCTCAGCTCAGCTCAGCTCATCCCCAGCGCTGGGAGTGGACGCGCCCCGGACACCCCGCCCCGCCCCGCCCAGAGAGGGAGGGGGAGGGGAGGGGAGGGGAGAAGGGGGGGGAAGGGGAGAAGGGGGGGGAAGGGGGAGGGGAGAAGGGGGGGAAGGGGGAGGGGCGAAGGAGGGGGAGGGGAGAGGAGAGGGGAGAAGGGGGGAGAGAGAGAGGGAGGGGGAGGGGGAGGGAGAGGGGGAGGGGAGGGAGAGAGGGAGGGAGGGAGAGAGGGAGGGAGGGAGTAGAGGAAGGGAGGGAGAGGGGTGGAAGTGGGGGGAGAGTGGAGCACAGCTGGAAAAGAGGAGGGAAGAAGCTTCGGGAGAGAGGAAGGGAGGAGAAATAGGGGGGGAGGAGGGCGATAAGGGGAAGTAGGGAGGAAAGAGTGGGGGAGATGGGGGAGGAGGGGGGAGAGTGGGGAAGGAGGGGGAGAGTGGGGGAGGAGGGGGGAGAGTGGGGGAGGAGGGGGAGAGTGGGGGAGAGTGGGGGAGGAGGGGGAGAGTGGGGAAGGAGGGGGGAGAGTGGGGGAGAGTGGGGAAGGAGGGGGGAGAGTGGGGAAGGAGGGGGGAGAGTGGGGAAGGAGGGGGGAGAGTGGGGGAGGAGGGGGAGAGTGGGGAAGGAGGGGGGAGAGTGGGGAAGGAGGGGGGAGAGTGGGGAAGGAGGGGGAGAGTGGGGAAGGAGGGGGGAGAGTGGGGAAGGAGGGGGGTGAGTGGGGAAGGAGGGGGAGAGTGGGGAAGGAGGGGGAGAGTGGGGAAGGAGGGGGGTGAGTGGGGAAGGAGGGGGGTGAGTGGGGAAGGAGGGGGGAGAGTGGGGGTGAAACAGGGAGGGAGGGATAGCGAGTGGGATGAAGGAATGTAGAGGAGTAATGTGGGTGAAGGAGGAAAAGATGGAATGGAAGGCAAGAGGTGGGGAAGAGTGGGGAGGGGGAGGGGAGAAGGGGAGGCAGAGGGGTCGGAGGGAGGGGAGGGCTAGGAAGGAGGGTAGGGATAGGGAGGAGTAGTGGTAGAGAGGGGGAGGGGTGGAAAGGGGAGAGGGAGGGGGGTAAGATGGTCAGAGGGGGAGGGGTAGGAAGGGGAGTGGGAGGGGAGAAGGGTAGGAAAGGGAGAGGTGGGGAAGTGGAGGTATTGAGTGGAGGACATTCTCCCCAGCGTGCTGGTCCATTGCTTATCCTGGGATTGACTCACCACGACTGGCCATGTTTCTGAGAGACGTGTGTGGGATCTTGCTGTGCTTAGGTCGGTTGCTGCTCCGCTGACTTTGGGAGTCCTCCGGAGGGGACAATCCTGTCTGGATCACTCACCGACATCCCCATCTACAATCTCCAAATGGCTGTGAGACACACAGATGACTGAATATGTGCTCACACAAGGTCATCTGGAGGTCTTTACGAAATAATGAAGGATGGAAAGGAACTCTGGCACAATTCCTACTGATTTTAATGGAAAGCTGCCTTGGGATCGGAGAAAGGTGGGTGGTAGCCCTACTTATAATAAACAGTCTCGCCAGGCAGAGCAAATAAGTATTTTTGGAGAAAGGATTGTCTTTAACGTGAATTCCACACTTTTATTTTTTTTCCCGATATTATCATTAATGATGTAAATCTTGGAACACACGGACTTTATTTCCAAATGATTTAAAAAAAAAGAAATTGGAAAGACAACTGGCAGGTTAAACTCTGGGCAAAGGAAAGGAATGCAACACTACAGGAGGACAGAAATAAAACTAGGAGTCGGCCAGGAATTGAGTTCTTCATTAGGATGGAGAGTGACTTAGTTAAGTCGGAAACAACGGTTCTGAACTTAAAGAAAGGTATCTTTGAGGGCATGAGATGTGAATTGGCCAAGATAGACTGGCAATTGATTCTTAAAGGGTTGACGGTGGATATGCAATGGAATGCATTTAAAGACCGCATGGATGAACTACAACAATTGTGCATCCCAGTTTGGCAAAAAAATAAATCAGGGAAGGTAGTGCATCCGTGGCTAACAAGGGAGATTAGGGATAGTATCAAAACAAAAGATGAAGCTTACAAATTAGCAAGAAAAAGCAGCCTACCAGAGGACTGGGAGAAATTCAGAGTCCAACAGAGGAGGACAAAGGGCTTAATTAGGAAAGGGAAAATAGATTATGAAAAAAACCTGGCAGGGAACATAAAAACTGACTGCAAAAGCTTTTATAGATATGTGAAGAGAAAAAGATTAGTTAAAACAAATGTAGGTCACTTGCAGTCAGAAACAGGTGAATTGATCATGGGGAACAAGGACATGGCAGACCAATTGAATAACTACTTTGGTTCTGTCTTCACTAAGGAAGACATAAACCGTCTGCCGGAAATAGCAGGGGACCGGGGGTCAAATAAGATAGAGGAACTGAGTGAAATCCAGGTTAGTCGGGAAGTGGTGTTAGGTAAATTGAATGGATTAAAGGCTGATAAATCCCCAGGGCCAGATAGGCTGCATCCCAGAGTGCTTAAGGAAGTAGCCCCAGAAATAGTGGATGCATTAGTGATATTTTTTCAAAACTCTTTAGATTCTGGAGTAGTTCCTGAGGATTGGAGGGTAGCTAATGTAACCCCACTTTTCAAAAAAGGAGGGAGAGAGAAAACAGGGAATTACAGACCAGTTAGTCTAACATCGGTAGTGGGGGAAATGCTAGAGTCAGTTATTAAAGATGGGATAGCAGCACATTTGGAAAGTGGTGAAATCATTGGACAAAGTCAGCATGGATTTATGAAAGGTAAATCATGTCTGACGAATCTTATAGAATTTTTCGAGGATGTAACTAGTAGAGTGGATAAGGGAGAACCAGTGGATGTGTTATATCTGGACTTCCAGAAGGCTTTCGACAAGGTCCCACATAAGAGATTAGTATGCAAACCTAAAGCACACGGTATTGTGGGTTCAGTATTGATGTGGATAGAGACTGGCTGGCAGACAGGAAGCAAAGAGTAGGAATAAACGGGTCCTTTTCAGAATGGCAGGCAGTGACTAGTAGGGTACCGCAAGGCTCAGTGCTGGGACCCCAGCTATTTACAATATATATTAATGATTTGAACGAGGGAATTGAATGCAACATCTCCAAGTTTGCGGATGACACGAAGCTGGGGGGCAGTGATAGCTGTGAGGAGGATGCTAGGAGGCTGCAACGTGACTTGGATAGGTTAGGTGAGTGGGCAAATGCATGGCAGATGCAGTATAATGTGGATAAATGTGAGGTTATCCACTTTGGTGGCAAGAACAGGAAAGCAGATTATTACCTGAATGGTAGCCGATTAGGAGAAGGGGAGATGCAACGAGACCTGGGTGGCGTAGTACACCAGTCATTGAAAGTAGGCATGCAGGTGCAGCAGGCAGTGAAGAAACCGAATGGTATGTTGGCATTCATAGCGAGGGGATTTGAGTTTAGGAGCAGGGAGGTTCTGCTGCAGTTGTACAGGGCAATGGTGAGACCACACCTGGAGTATTGCGTACAGTTTTGGTCTCCTAATCTGAGGAAAGACATTCTTGCCATAGAGGGAGTACAGAGAAGGTTCACCAGATTGATCCCTGGGATGGCAGGACTTTCATATGAAGAAAAACTGGATAGACTCGGCTTGTACTCGCTGGAATTTAGAAGATTGAGGGGGGATCTTTTAGAAACGTACAAAATTCTTAAGGGGATGGACAGGCTAGATGCATGAAGATTGTTCCCGATGTTGGGGAAGTCCAGAACAAGGGGTCACAGTTTAAGGATAAGGGGGAAGTCTTTTAGGACCGAGATGAGAAAGTTTCTTTTCACACAGAGAGTGGTGAATCTGTGGAATTCTCTGCCACAGAAGGTAGTTGAGGCCAGTTCATTGGCTATATTTAAGAGGGAGTTAGATGTGGCCCTTGTGGCTAAAGGGATCAGGGGGTATGGAGAGAAGGCAGGTACGGGATACTGAGTTGGATGATCAGCCATGATCATATTGAATGGCGGTGCGTACAGGCTCGAAGGGCCGAATGGCCTACTCCTGCACCTATTTTCTATGTTTCTATGCTCAGAATGGAAGATGATATTCGGGCAATATGTGAAAAAGATTGAATTAACAATAGATTTAGGAAGAGGTTTATTATTGTCCCTTGTACCAAGGAACAGTGGAAAGATGATAGACACAAAATGCTGGAGTAACCCATGTTGTTTTGCGCGCTCTCCAATCAGATCAGATAATCCTGCACATAGATACAATCAATCGAATTAGATTTAGCTCTTGAGGCTAACGGAATCAAGGGATATGGGGAGAAAGCAGGAACAGGGTACTGATTTTGGATGATCAGCCATGATCATATCAAATGGCGGTGCTAGCTCGAAGGGCTGAATGGCCTTCTCCTGTACCTATTTTCTAAGTTTCTAAGTCAAACTCAAGTACAATGGGTAGAATGAAGAGGGAGATATAGAATATAGTTCTCAGCATTGTAGCGCATCAGTTCCAGAGACAAAGTCCAATGTCCTCAATGGGGTAGAGGTGAATCGGACAGAACCCTAGCTTATGGAAGGGCTGTTCAGAAGCCTGATCACAGAGGGGAAGAAGCTATTCCTGAGTCTGGTGGTGCGCTCTCTCAAGCTTCTGTACCTTCTGTCAGACCGGAGCGGGGAGAAGATGGAATGACCAAGGTGGGACGTCTATTGATTATATTGACTGCTTTTCCAAGACATCTTGTACAGGTGGAGTTGATGGTGGGGAGTCGAGTCTGGTATCTTACAATCAATCGATCAATCTATCAAGCTATTTATTCAAAAAATGCTGGAGTAACTCAGCAGGTCAGGCAGCATCTCAGGAGAGAAGGAATGGGTGACGTTTCGGGTCGAGACCCTTCTTCAGACTGATGTCAGGGGGGCGGGACAAAGGAAGGAGCGAGAGAGCATGTTGCTAAACTCTCGTCGAAGAGAGGAGGAGAACGAAGAGAGGGGACATACCTTGAGGAGAAATCGCAGTGGAGCAACAGGTAGTATAAGAAAATAACCAGATGCTGGTACAAATCGAAAGTTATTTATTCACAAAATGCTGGAGTAACTCAGCAGGTCAGGCAGCATCTCAGGAGAGAGGGAATGGGTGACGTTTCGGGTCGAGACCCTTCTTCAGACTGATGTCAGGGGGGCGGGACAAAGGAAGCTAGTTGCTTTGTGCCAATTGGAACACATAATATTCCTGCACTGTCTCCACAGCCTAACTAATCCCTTTGCCACGTTAGCAGGTTATTTTCACTTCTCTGCCTCCTATTATATGTTGACAATGTAGAAATGTGTTGGTTTTTGTAATTCCACAAACTTTTCCCCACTCGTCACGTTAATTGCTTCCTCTAAATTTCAACCAGATTTGAGTTTCACTTTGATATGACTTGCCTTGTCCAAGTTAGTGCTGACTCTCTCGAATGTTGTTCGCATTTGACCGAGTGCTTCATCGCTCCGCTCTCAATAGCAAATACAACCAGGACAAATGATACAACAGTAAGCCTGTAATCTCTGCGAACCATCTGAAATTGTCCAATGATCCTGGTAATTGTTCAATACAAGGAGCACAATTCTTAAAGCGTGGGAACATCAGAAAACCCATGACAAGTCTACTTCCCTCAATGCCATGCGATAGAAGGCATTGCTCCCTGCCGCAGTCCGTCCACTCAAAGCTTTCATTGATACTGGGGATTTGTGGAGAGGTTGCTGACCCTACTGTTCACCTCCAGTTTTCCTTTGAACACCAATTCCCTGTGGAGGAGATTGCCGCATACGACCCAGACAGTTCACCTGGAAAAGCTATTTTCCTACAACTATCAGATGTAAAAAAAACTGCCCCACACATCTCACAAGGTCATACGTGATCGGAGAAGATTTAGGCCATTCGGCCCATCAAGTCTACTGCGCCATTCAATCATGGCTGTTCCACCATCCCGAAACGTCACTCATTCTATACAGAGTTGCTGCCTGAATCGCTCAGTTACTCCAGCATTTTGTGTCTACCTATGGCTGAACTCTCCCTCCTAACCCCATTCTCCTGCCTTCTCCCCATAACACCCGTACTAATCAAGAATCTATCTATCTCTGAATTAAAAATATCAATGAACTTGGCCTCCACAGCCGTCTGTGGCAAAGAATTCCACAGATGCACCACCCTCTGACGAAAGAAATTTCTCCTCATCTTCCTAAAGGAAAGTTCTTTAATTCTGAGGCTATGACCTCTAGTACTAGACTCCCCCACTATTGGAAACATCCTCTCCACATCCACTCTATCCAAGCTTTTCACTATTCGATAAGTTTTAATGAGGTCCCCCCTCAACCTTCTAAACTCCAGCGAGTACAGGCCCAGTGCTGACAAACGCTCATCATAGGTTAACCCACTCATTCCTGGGATCATTCTTGTGAACCTCCTCTGGACCCTATCCAGAGCCAGCACATTCTTCCTCAGATATGGGACCCAGAATTGCTCACAATACTCCAATTGAAAGTAAGTACGCAGGTACAGCAGACAGTGAAGAAAGCTAATGGTATGTTGGCCTTTATAGCAAGAGGATTTGAGTATAGGAGCAATGAGATCCTACTGCAGTTGTACAGGGCCCTGGTGAGACCACACCTCGAGCAATGTGTGCAGTTTTGGTCTCCTAATTTGAAGAAGGACATTATTGCTATTGAGGGAGTGCAGCGTAGGTTCACCAGGTTAATCCTGGGATGGCGGGACTGACATATGATGAAAGAATGGGTCGACTGGGCTTGTATTCACTGGAATTTAGACGGATGAGAGGGGATCTTATAGAAACATAAAATTCTTAAGGGATTGGACAGGCTAGATGCAGGAAACATGTTCCCGATGTTGGGGGAGTCCAGAACCAGGGGTCACAGTTTAAGAATAAGGGGTCGGCTATTTAGGATTGAGACGAGGAAAAACTTTTTCACTCAGAGAGTTGTGAATCTGTAGAATTCTCTGCCACAGAAGGCAGTGGAGGCCAATTCACTGAATGTTTTCAAGAGAGAGTTAGATTTAGCTCTTCGGGCTAACGGAATCAAGGGATATGGGGAGAAAGCAGGAACGGGGTGCTGATTTTGGATGATCAGCCATGATCATATTGAATGGCGGTGCTGGCTCGAAGGGCCGAATGACCAACTCCTGCACCTATTTTCGGTGTTTCTATGTTTCTAAATGCAGCCTGACAAATGCCTTATAGAGCCTCAGCATTACATCGCCTGGTTTTGTATTCCATACCTTGTAATAAATGCTAACATTGCGTTTGCCTTCTCCTTTAAACTGTAGAGATACAGTGTGGACGCAGACTGTTCATCCCACTGAGTCCGCTCTGACCAGTCATCGATCACCCCATACTAGCACTACCCTAAACACTAGGGACAATTTGCAGTTTTTACCAAAGCCATTTAATCTACAAACTTGCATGTGGGAGGAAACCAGAACACCCGGAGAAAACCCACGCGGTCACAGGGGTAAAGTGCAAACTCCGTACAGGCAGCACCCATAGTCAGGATTGAACCCTGGTCTCTAGAACTGTACGGCAGCAACTCTACCTCTACGCCCCCCCCCCCCCCCCCCCCCCCCAATGCTATCCCACTTTTGCCCTCCCAACACACTGAGGGCAAGTAAAGTCCAGTAAAGTCGGCGCGGTGGCGCAGCGGTAGAGTTGCTGCCTTACAGCGAATGCAGCGCCGGAGACTCAGGTTCGACCCTGACTACGGGCGCCGTCTGTACGGAGTTTGTACGTTCTCCCCGTGACCTGCGTGGGTTTTCTTCGAGATCTTCGGTTTCCTCCCACACTCCAAAGACGTGCAGGTTTGTAGGTTAATTGGCTGGGCAAATGTAAAAACTGTCCCTAGTGGGTGTAGGATAGTGTTAGTGTGTGGGGATCGCTGGTCGGACCCGGTGGGCCGAAGGGCCTGTTTCTGCGCTGTATCTCTAAATCTAAAAATCTAAATCTAAAATCTAAAGTCCAATTAAAGATAGTCCAAGGGTCTCCAATGAAGTAGATGGGTGGTCGGGACTGCTGAGAAAGAGAAGTAACATTTCAGGAGAATATATCACCTGTGCTGTGACTACACAGTAAGTAAAGGAGGTGACGAGGAAGCAGTGTTGCACTAATACAATATGTTCCTGAGCAACCCACAGAGGAATGGTCCTGGCATGGCCAGCGGTTGCAAGTGTAGGATAGAAGATGGACAACTGCTCGAGCCCAGGCACTAAACCATCACCATCCTGAGAGGCTGCAACGTTTCATTGTGTCGGCTCTGACTGAGGTATTGGACAGAGTCTCTATTTACATTGTGGGTACAGTCCTGGTCACCTTCCTGGTCAAGTCCTGACCCTCTTCTCCCCTCTCCCCCTCTTCTCCCCTCTCCCCCTCTTCTCCCCTCTCCCCCTCTTCTCCCCTCTCCCCCTCTTCTCCCCTCTCCCCCTCTTCTCCCCTCTCCCATCAGGCAAGAGGTACAGAAGTTTGGAAATGCCTCCAGATTCAGGAACAGTTTCATCCCAGCTGTTATCAGGCAACCGAACCATTATACTAAAAACTAGAGATCAGCCCTGAGTTACTATCTACCTCATTGGAGACCCGCGGACTATCTTTAATCTGACTTTACTGGAGTTTTTCTTGCAAGGGAAGAAAAAATTATCCTGTTACGTTAATTACTTCCTCTAAATTTCAACCAGATTCGAGTTTCACTTTGATATGACTTGCCTTGTCCAAGTTAGTGTTGACTCTCTCGAATGTGTTCACATTTGACTGAGTGCTTGATCGCTCTGCTCTCAATGGCAAATGCAACTAACTGTTCCAGGACAAATGATACAACAGTAAGCCTGTAATCTCTCCGAACCGTCTGAAATTGTCCAATGACCCTGGTAATTGTTCAATACAAGGAGGTATTATCCCTTTATCCTGTCTCTGTACACTGTGGACAGCTCGATGGCAATCGTGGGCAGTCTTTCTGCTGACTGGTTAGCACGCAACAAAAGCTTTTCACTGTACCTCGGTACACGTGACAATAAACTAAATTCAAACTCAACTTCAATTAATTGCAGGTACCGGAACAAATAGAGCAACAGTCACTTGACCAAGAGTTGAATGGCTCTACTCTGCTGGGTATAATGGATGGGAGGAGGCAAGGTTTGGGAGGAGGCAAGGTTTGGGAGGAGGCAAGGTTTGGGAGGAGGCAAGGTTTGGGAGGAGGCAAGGTTTGGGAGGAAGCTGTCCACTTCAACAGTATTGACACATCAGGTGCAACTCGAATCTCCACCTTTATGGAATTCCCAGCCCTTCAGGAATGAAGTTCGCTGCATTCCATTCAAAGGCATGAACAGACCCATCTGTCTCCTTCCAATTAATTGGCTTTTGGTAGAGGTTTGGAAATGCATGCTGCCCTTTGTAACTCACAACCCGACCATACGGGGATGTGGCTCCTGTGGATGTGGCCTGTCTGCCTCGGTGAAATCAGTCTGCAAATGGCTGTGTTCCAGTCTGAAGAAGGGTCCAAATCCAAAACGTCACCCATTCCTTCTCCACAGATGCTGCCTGACCCGCACTCTGTGAAACGTCACCTATCCATGTTCTCCACAGATGCTGCCTGACCCGCTGAGTTACTCCAGCACTTTGTGTGTTATCTTTGGTATAAACCAGCACCTGCAGTTCTTTGTTTTAACATTCAGGTTGTTCGGCCCCTCCCTGCGTGGTTCCCATTACAACAACCACACGATTTCCGCAGGAGCATTCTCGGTCTCCGTGCCAGCTGTGAGTCGGACAGACTATCCTTTGACAGACACAAAAAGCTGGAGTAACCCAGCGGGTCAGGCAGCATCTCTAGAGAGAAGGAATGGGTGACGTTTCAGGTCGAGACCCTTCTTTACATCGATTTAAACCCGCATCTCCAGTTTCAAATTCTCCCCAGCCACATGTTGTTGCCAATAACTACAATGCCACCTTCAGACAGTACATAAAGTGACCATGTTGTATGTTCGCTGCCCAATGGCGCAGAGGGTAGAGCTGCTGCCTCGCAGCACCAGAGACCGGGGTTCGATCTTCACTTTGGGTGCAGTCTGTGTGGAGTTTGCATGTTCTCTTTGTGACCGCATGGGTTTCCTCCGGGTTCCCTCCCACATCCGAAAGACGTGAGCGATTGAATGTAAATTGCCCCTCATGTTAGTGAGTGGATGAGAAAGTGTGATTACATAGAGCTGGTTTAGAACGAGAAGGAAGGCGTTTGAGTGGTCAGAGGGCGAAACAGGAGGAGAAAACATGCGGGAAACAAAAACGTAAATCACAGTCTTTGTTGCAAAGAGATCGGCAAACATATACCCAAATGGACAGAATTAAACGCTCGTTACATATGCTAGTTGTTTGGGAAGGACACATACCTGATTGCCTGATACAACTACAGCGGATTATTCCCAAGAATGCCAGGCTGCGTTTAAGTGCAGTTTGTGGGGCTGACTGCATCTCAGAACCTATTGCCAAAGTTATACTGGGTGACTGAGAGAATGCTCTTGGAAATTGGACAGAAACGTGAGCAGTGGGACATGTCTCTCTTGACACTGTAGCTCATTTAACAATGGGTGGCATGCAGGATATCTCGACCTGAACATCTCAATTTGCAAACGTCACCTATCCATGTTCTCCACAGATGCTGCCTGACCCGCTGAGTTACTCCAGCACTCTGTGAAACGTCACCTATCCATGTTCTCCACAGATGCTGCCTGACCCGCTGAGTTACTCCAGCACTCTGTGTGTTCTTCTGTGCATTAACCAGCATCTGTAGTTTGTTGTTTTTCCAGCACTACATCTGAGTTCAGTCAAAGGTAGACACAAAATGCTGGAGTAACTCATCGGGTCAGGCAGCATATCTGAAGAGAAGGAGTGGGTGATTTTTCGGATCGAGACTTTTTCAGTCAGAGAGTTGTAAATCTGTGGAATTCTCTGCCTCAGAAAGCAGTGGAGGCCAATTCTCTGAATGCATTCAAGAGAGAGCTAGATAGAGCTCTTAAGGATAGCGGAGTCAGGGGGTATGGGGAGAAGGCAGGAACGGGGTACTGATTGAGAATGATCAGCCATGATCACATTGAATGGCGGTGCTGGCTCGAAGGGCCGAATGGCCTCCTCCTGCACCTATTGTCTATCGAGACCCTTCTTCAGACCGATGTCAGGGAAGGGGGGCGGGACAAAGGTGGGATGTAGTAGGAGACAGTTCAGTCAGATACAGGAGTTGCCAGCAGAGGGAGAGAGATTAGGTCAGTGTGGGTGTGCTCGAAACAGAGGTTCCAGTAGAGAGAGAGAGAGAGAGATGGTTGATGGAGCACAGTGCACAAATCAGAGACACCAGCAGAGAGAGAGAGAGAGAGAGAGAGAGAGATGGTTGATGGAGCACAGTGCACAACCCCATATTAGTACGCCTAGGCCCACGTGGTCTCCCGTTTGCTAACTGAGTCAGTCAGTGGGTTTGTGGTAGATGTCAGTCACTAGTCTGTCTCCTGTGATGGAGATGGTGAGGTCCAGAAACGGGAGGGAGATGTCGGAGATAGTCCAGGTATATTTAAGGGCAGGATGGAAACTATCATGTACGTGCACGCTTGTACTCCACATTTGGATCAATGTTCACAACTCAAAATACTGTCGATTCCATCATTCCCGTTGCGATGAAGGGATTGAATCCCAAACGCCAGCTCTGTTTCCCTCCCCACACACTCCCTGACCAGCTGACTCATTCTTTCCGAAGAGAGAAAGACACAAAAAGTTGGAGTAACTCAGCGGGACAGGAAGCATCTCTGGAGAGAAGGAATGGCTGACGTTTGGGGTCGAGACCCTGCTTCAGTTTTTGTGGCTGATGCCTCCACATGTTCTACGTGAACTGACTGGAGACAGCAGGGTCTCACCTGCAGCGGGCAGACAGCACTCATGCACATCCACTCAGTGCCTGGAAAGCTGCAGTCTCGGCCATCGCCTGCAGGTGGCAGGTGTCTCCCACTCAGCTCCACTGGGGCACTGTGCCCAGCATGCGAATTGTCCATGTTTGCACATCCAAGAGCAAAGAGAACATAGAAACATAGACAATAGGTGCAGGAGTAGGCCATTCGGCCCTTCGAGCCAGCTCCTCCATTCAATATGATCATGGACAATAGACAATAGGTGCAGGAGTAGGCCATTCGGCCCTTCGAGCCAACTCCTCCATTCAATATGATCATGGACAATAGACAATGGGTGCAGGAGTAGGCCATTCGGCCCTTCGAGCCAGCTCCACCATTCAATATGATCATAGACAATAGGTGCAGGAGTAGGACATTCGGCCCTTCGATCCAGCTCTGCCATTCAATATGACAGGGGAGAGCCAGTGGATGTGGTGTACCTCGACTTTCAGAAAACCTTCGACAAGGTCCCACATAGGAGATTAGTGGGCAAAATTAGAGCACATGGTATTGGAGGTAGGGTACTAACATGGATAGAAAATCGGTTGACAGAAAGCAAAGAGTGGGGATAAATGGGTCCCTTTCAGAATGGCAGGCAGTGACTAGTGGGGTACCGCATGGCTCGGTGCTAGGACCGCAGCTATTTACAATATACATCAATGACTTGGATGAAGGGATTAAAAGTACCATTAGCAAATTTGCAGATGATACAAAGCTGGGTGGCAGTGTGAACTGTGAGGAAGATGCTATGAGGTTGCAGGGTGACTTGGACAGGTTGTGTGAGTGGGTGGATGCATGGCAGATGCAATTTAATGTGGATAAGTGTGAGGTTATCCACTTTGGTGGTAAGAATAGGAAGGCAGATTATTATCTGAATGGTGTCAAGTTAGGAAAAGGGGATGTACAACGAGATCTGGGTGTCCTAGTGCATCAGTCACTGAAAGGAAGCATGCAGGTACAGCAGGCAGTGAAGAAAGCCAATGGAATGTTGGCCTTCATAACAAGAGGAGTTGAGTATAGGAGCAAAGAGGTAATTCTGCAGTTGTACAGGGCCCTAGTGAGACCGCACCTGGAGTACTGTGTGCAGTTTTGGTCTCCAAATTTGAGGAAGGATATTCTTGCTATTGAGGGCGTGCAGCGTAGGTTTACTAGGTTAATTCCCGGAATGGCGGGACTGTCATATGTTGAAAGACTGGAGCGACTAGGCTTGTGTACACTGGAATTTAGAAGGATGAGGGGGGATCTTATCGAAACGTATAAGATTATTAAGGGGTTGGACACGTTAGAGGCAGGAAACATGTTCCCAATGTTGGGGGAGTCCAGAACCAAGGGCCACAGTTTACGAATAAGGGGTAGGCCATTTAGAACAGAGATGAGGAAAAAGTTTTTCAGTCAGGGAGTTGTAAATCTGTGGAATTCTCTGCCTCAGAAGGCAGTGGAGGCCAATTCTCTGAATGCATTCAAGAGAGAACTAGATAGAGCTCTTAAGGATAGCGGAGTCAGGGGGTATGGGGAGAAGGCAGGAACGGGGTACTGATTGAGAATGATCAGCCATGATCACATTGAATGACGGTGCTGGCTCGAAGGGCCAAATGGCCTCCTCCTGCACCTATTTTCTATTGATCAGGGTGAGTACAGCAGGGGGGGCGAGTACAGCGGGGGGGGGGGGGCGTGTACAACGGTGGGGTGAGTACAGCGGGGGGGGGGGTGAGTACAGCGGTGGGGTGTGTAGCGGGACGGGGTGAGTACAGTGGCCGGGCCAGCGGCGGGGCGTGTACAGCGGTGGGGCATGTGTTTTGTGGAAAAATATGAGGCAAAATCGAAATGGAGGAAATGAAATAAGAAAGCAGAAACTTCCTGCCAAATTCGGAAGGGTTGGGAGGTCTGTGTGAAACTATTATTCAGGTGAAAGAAATGAATTGTTGGAAGTACTTCACAGTAAGTGTTCCTATCCAACACATTCCCAACCTCAGGGATTTCTCGTCTTGAGTGTTTTTATTTCGGGCAGTAATTTTTCCACTGACATACAGTTCTCTGAACATTAATGAATGAATTGACGAGAAAGATAATTTCTTGTTGCACCTTATTCTTTTTACTCATTTATGTTTGGTGACGGTCGGCACATTGTTCGGAAGCTGGGTACGCTCTAATGCGGATGGGTGACTACTTTAATGCTGCTTGGTTCTGTGGCATTTGCCCACAAAGGGACTTTCTGATTCACTGTTACGTTCTGGTCTGAGCTAGATGCAGCTCTAGTTGGAAGGAGCTTGGAGAACATGTGCTAGGGTAATATTGGGAAGGACAGGTTGTCTTCTAAGCAAATACACAGAAAGGGGGGGGGGTAGGTATCTGGAACGAACTGCCAGAGGAGGTAGTTGAGCCAAGTACCATGACAGCATTTAAAATATATTTGGACAGGTACATGGATAGGAAAGGTTGAGAGGGATATGGGCCAAACGCGGGCAGGTTGACTAGTGTAGTTGGGTCATCTTGGTCGGAAGGGTCTATTTCCGTGCTGTTTGCCTAGATTAATCTGTGAAAGGTTGAACAGCCGAACATTTAATCCGCTGCAGCACAAATGTAAGAAAGTAGGATATATTTTTAGAGAATATACTCAGAAAGATCTTGACCAGATGAATGTGCAGATAATGGTCCCATTGTGGGAGAAACTGGAACTAAGGGTCACTGATTTAAAATGCAGGGATGCCCATTTAAAAAAAATGTAGACAGACCTAAAGCCACGATTTTGGGAAATAAAGATTTGATGTTATTATCAGAACAGCAGCTAACTGTTTTAAAACAACAGCACAGGGCAAGCAGCAGATATGTGTTCCCGGCTCCTACTCTGAATTTAGATGATTTTATAATCCTTTACACACTCTGTAAATGTGCTCAGTCTGCTTGGGCCGTGGCAATCTTCTACTTCTTCATCTTAAGCCCTTTGCTCCTCTCGGGAGCGTAGGCCATTGACAAATGTCCTCCACCTCACTCGGTTGTTGGCGGTTCTTGTGAGATCTCCCCAGTTGAGCGCACTTGTGAGTCCACAACGAGCGTCTTTGTTCAAAGTCTTTATTCAAAGGTATTTGCAAACAGACCGCAGCTTTTGGACACACACTACTTAACTAGGTATTATAATCTAATCTCATCTTTCCAGCTGGTCGCCAGACACAACTATATCCCGTGCTCCCGCATCTCGTGACTCGTTAGCCCAACCGAGGGTTCGAGACCCCCCCGCTATCCGTATGTCCCTACATGACCCCCCCCCAGAACCCTCAAAACCGTACCTCACGGGTGCCCGGACCTCCCTCCCGGAACGCGTATGGAGGGGGGAACCCGATACCGCCAATGTGACGGGAGGCGGGGAGGCCGCCGCCGCCGGAGGCGATGGAGGGGCCATGGAAGTGGAGGGCATAGGCGACGGAGAGCGCTTGATCGGGAACGGGGGCCCGGGCCCAACCATAGGCGGCGGGGACCCGAGAGGTGGCAAACAAGGCGCCGCTGGCGGCACCAGGGGGACGGCTGGGCCACCGACACAGGGTGGTCCTGGTCCAAATGGGCCGGCTTGAGCCGGGATACGGAAACGAGTTCCTGGCGATTACCCACCTGCAAGGTAAAAATGACAGCCCCTCTCTTAAGTACCTGAAACGGGCCCTGATAAACCGGCCGAAGAGGAGGGCGGTGGGAATCATTTCGCAGGAACACGAAATCACAGTCCCGCAAGTCCGACGGGACGTGGACCGCCGCGCTTCCATGCCAGGAGGTCGGGACTGGAGCCAGAGAACCTACCCGTGCCCGGAGGGAACCCAACACCGACGTAACGGGTGGTGGCAAAGCGGGGGCGGAAGGGAGGATGTCACCTGGTACCCGCAGGGGCGAACCGTAGACGAGTTCGGCCGAGGATGTGCTTAGCTCGGCCTTCGGGGCCGTACGAATGCCGAGGAGGACCCAAGGCAGCTGGTCAGCCCAATCGTGGCCGGTCAGTCGGGCACAGAGGGACGCCTTAAGCTGCCGATGGAAGCGCTCAACCATCCCGTTGGATTGGGGATGGTAGGCGGTGGTCTGCTGTAAGCGAGACCCATACAACTGTGCCAGCGCGGCCCAGAGGGAGGAGGTGAACTGGGCTCCCCGATCTGTGGTGATGATAGCCGGTACGCCGAAACGGGCCACCCAATGCAACGCCAGGGCCCGTGCACAGGAGGCCGCCGAGGTGTCCGACAATAGCAGCGCCTCCGGCCAACGTGTAAACCGATCCACCACCGTCAGCAGATGAGTATAACCCCGGGAATAAGGCAATGGACCCACCAAATCCACATGGATGTGAAAAAAACGGACTGGGGGAACCTCGAAACTCTGGAGTGGGGGCTGGACATGGCGATGAACTTTGGAGGTCTGGCACGGAATACAGGCCCGTGCCCAGGCCGCCACCTGCTTCCGCAGGCCGTGCCAGACAAACCGGGCGGCCACCATGGCCGAAGTCGCCCTGATGGACGGATGTGCCAGGCCGTGAATGGCCTCAAAAACATTACGCCGCAGGGCGGCAGGCACCACAACTTGGTACCTGTGGGGCCATACGCCACCTGCTCCAAACGCAGTCCCGAGGCTGTGGAGCCGTACACCTCGGCCGTTTTTTCCAGGCGCTGAGCCTCTGCTAGCTCCTGGAAATCCACCTGTCCGCCTATCACGGCAACGGAGGGAATGGCCAGCCGGGACAGGGCATCAGCAACAGCATTAAGCCTACCCGCAATATGACGGACATCGGTGGTAAACTCCGAAATTAGGGTGAGGTGCCGCTGCTGGCGAGCCGACCACGGATCAGAAACCTTAGCAAAAGCGAATGCCAGAGGTTTGTGATCCGTGTAGGCCACGAAAGAACGGCCTTCCAAAAAATAACGGAAGTGGCGGACCGCTAAATAGAGGGCCAGGAGCTCCCTATCAAACGCACTATATTTGAGCTCGGCTCGCGAGAGCTGCCGGCTGAAAAACGCCAGGGGCTGCCATTGACCTTCGACCTGCTGCTCCAAAACCCCACCCACCGCCACGTCTGAGGTGTCCACCGTCAGCGCCGTGGGGGCGGACGAGCGCGGGTGCACCAGCATGGTGGCATTGGCGAGGGCCTGTTTGACCGCAACAAAAGCCGTCTCTGCAGCTGTGGACCATACCAACTCTGCGGGGTTACCCGCGAGGCATAGAAAAAGGGGGCGCATGACCTGAGCTGCTGCAGGCACGAACCGGTGATAAAAGTTCACCATGCCTACGAATTCCTGCAATCCCTTGATGGTAGTAGGGCATGGAAAAGAGCGGACCGCCTCCACCTTAGCTGGCAAAGGGGTGGCTCCGGCCGATGTAACCCGGTGACCCAAAAAATCTACCACCGACAGGCCGAATTTGCATTTGTCCGGGTGCAGAATCAGGCCGTGGTCCTGCAGCCTCTGGAATATAGTGCGAGGTGGACTAAGTGCTCCTGGACCGAACGGCTGGCAATCAAAATGTCATCGAGATAAATAAACACGAACGGCAAACCTCGACCCACACAGTCCATGAGACGCTGAAACGCCTGAGCTGCGTTTTTAAGGCCGAAAGACATGCGCAACCACTCAAACAATCCGAAGGGAGTAATGGTAGCCGTCTTTGGGATGTCCGGCGGATGGACCGGGATCTGATGATATCCCCGCACCAGATCGATCTTTGAAAAAATTGTAGCCACCTCCAGGCTAGCTGAGAAGTCCTGTATGTGCGGAATCAGGTAGCGGTCCGGCCGTGTTGCCACGTTAAGTCGTCGGAAATCCCCACATAGTCTCCACCCCCCAGATGCTTTGGAAACCATGTGCAAGGGGGAGGCCCACGGACTACTTGAAGGCCGCACAATTCCCAGCCTCTCCAAGCTCAAGAACTCCTGTCGAGCCATGGCCAGCTTGTCGGGTGGGAGGCGCCGTGCCCGGGCAAAAACCGGCGGGCCCTCGGTCGGAGTGAAATGCACCACCCCATGCTTCTCGGAAGGTGCATCGAACCGCTGAACGAGGAGCTGCGGGAACTCCGCTAGGACCGCATTGAACTGACCGGGGGCCGTGGTGATGGCCTGGATCGCTGAACTGGGTGGGGCGGCGCTTGGAGGGGCCGCAGGCCCCGTACTTCGGGGCCGTACGTCGGCCGAGGGCTGCAGGCCGCTACCGTGGACGTCTACGACCAACGAAAACGCCCATAGGAAGTCCGCACCCAAAATGGCCTGGCCCACATCCGCCACGATGAAATCCCAACGGTAGGTCCTAGACCCAAAGGACAGGGACATTGTCCTCTTACCGTAAGTGCGGATGGCACTACCGTTCACGGCAATAAGAGGCGGCCCCTTCCCCCCCGCTTGGACTTCACAGCCGTAGGGAGGCACAATACTCACAACCGCTCCCGTATCCACCAGAAACACGATACCGGTCTCTTGGTCCGTCACGTAGAGGCGGCGATTACGGCCAATCAAAACTGCCTCTACGTTCGATCGGCCCAGGCATTTCCCGGAAACGTACACGGGGCTCTGCAACTTCGGGCATCACTGCCCCACCGCCGATGGAAGAAACACCAGCCGCTTTTATTCTGCCGTGCTGGTTGTGCCCGCAACCAATAAACATGTTCTGCAGCCCCCTCTTACCTGGCAGACTGCGAAATAGCGGCCGAGCCATCGCTCTCCCGGCCGCTCCCCCGACTGGCGCTGGGCCTCGAGACACGATTGACCAAGTCGTCCCGGGTGTGCCGCTCCCTGACGAGCACGTCGGCTTTCTCGGCGAACATTTCCGGGTCGTCGAACGAGACGTCGGCCAACACTAGCCTGACGTCCTGGGGTAGCTTCTCCCGAAATGCCGCCTCGAACATCATGCACGGCTGATGGTCGCCCACCAAGGTCAGCATTTCCGTCATCAACTCGGAAGGCAGCCGCTGCCCCAATGCTGGTAGATGGAGCAGCCCCAGAGCCCGCTGGTTCTGGCTCCAGCCGAATTTCTTCAGTAGGAGCCTCTTGAGCCCCACGTACTGCTCTGTTTGGGGTGGACTGGTCAGATATTGACTGACCCTCGCCGCCACCTCTGCCTGCAGACAGCTCACCAGGTGGTGGAACTTCTCCAGTTCATTATCCACCTTTTTAATGTGGAACTGTGATTCCGCCTGCACAAACCACAGGAGCGGCTGATGGGCCCAGAACGGCGGCAGGTGAACCTCGCCCGCGCTCGCTCCCACCTGCGACATTCTGCGTGTTTTCTTCGCGTTCGGGTCACCAATGTAGTGAGTCCACAACGAGCGTCTTTGTTCAAAGTCTTTATTCGAAGGTATTTGCAAACAGACCGCAGCTTCTGGACACACACTACTTAACTAGGTATTATAATCTAATCTCATCTTTCCAGCTGGTCGCCAGACACAACTATATCCCGTGCTCCCGCATCTCGTGACTCGTTAGCCCAACCGAGGGTTCGAGACCCCCCCGCTAATCCGTATGTCCCATCACACTAATTTTTATTTTGGCAACATTGGCAGCCTTGCCAGCCTGGAACATGGTTCGGATGCTCCATGTCCCCACAAGGATAGATTTCTTTGGCGTCAGAAGGTGTGTCAGCTTCCCAGCGCCCTTGCGGGTTTGGCTGGGAAGTGTCATGTTCCCTGTCGCTGAGGAACCTTCTTCAACCAAGTGTGTCATTTGGTTTTCATTCGTCAAAGTTTCTGTAACTCATACTTTTTTCCAGGGGGTGGGGTAGTTAACCCCACGCCCAACCCCCAACTTGGAGGACCAGGGACTGCTTCGTCTGCCCCCTCACCCATGACCTATCCGGTTTGGTTGAACCTGCGCTGTGGCAATCTCCCGGTTGTTAAACACTTAATTTCCTCTTCTCACCTTTTTTTAGTTTCCTTCACCCTGACTCTCAGTCTGAAGAAGGGCCTCGACCCGAAACGTCACCCATCTCCAGAGATGCTGCCCGTCCCGCTGTGTTTCTCCAGCATTTTGTATTGATCCTCTTTGTCAGTATTTAATTGTCTATTGCACACCATGGTGCATTTACATGCAGGTGTGATGACGGTTCTGCATCCATCATGTCTGTTAGTTGCTGAATGTATTAAGTCTGTATTGCTGGAGGGATGCATTGCATTGCAACAGCGCTGTCAGAAGTGTTTCTCAACACCAGCCCCGATATGATCTTTGCAAATTTCTTCGTATTATTCCTGATCACATAATTTAATCAGTCACACATTGTGGAAATAGGTCATTCTGCCCAACTTGCCCACAAAATACTCAATTGTGCTTTTTATTGTCACATCTGTTAATTGTTAACACAGTGAAATTAGTTTCCTTCACACTGACCAACATGTCCCATCTACACTAGTCCCTCTTGCCTGTGTTTGACCCATATCCATCCTAACCTGTCCTATCCATGTACCTGTCCAAATGTTTCTTAAACATTGCAATAGTACCTGCCTCAACTACCTCCTCCGGCTACTTGTTCCATCCACCCACCACACTTTGTGTGAAAGTCACCCTTCAGATCCCTATAAAATCTTTTCCCCCTTCACCTTAAACCTACGAGCTCTGGTTCTTAATTCCCATACTCTGGGCAAAAGATTCT
Source organism: Rhinoraja longicauda (assembly GCF_053455715.1). Classification (NCBI taxonomy): domain Eukaryota; kingdom Metazoa; phylum Chordata; class Chondrichthyes; order Rajiformes; family Arhynchobatidae; genus Rhinoraja; species Rhinoraja longicauda. The sequence goes on along the minus strand of NC_135967.1, from coordinate 50,817,078 downwards.
GTGCATCTACCTGATCTATTCCACTCATGATTTTATACATCTCAATCAGACCATTATACACCTCTACTAGATTAGTCCTTTACCCAAACTAAATTCAACACAACTCTTAAATGATCTGTTATTTCATTAATTAAGGGAACCAATTTGCTCAGTGGAATATTTAGAACAGTCTGCAGTCTGAATAAATTACGCCTGTCTTCATTTCTTTAAGTCCCCCATATCTGTAAAGTCTTTATGACGAACCAATTTTTTCTATATTTTATTGATTACCACACAATACCCTGGATTGCATCCTAAATATAGCAGATGACTTTGACTTGTACAGTCTGTGGAATGAGGTGCTGCCCATTGATTAATGTTTGTAAATACTATGTGCATGAGTTGCATGGAATCTTGTACTCTATGGAGGACCTTGGCAACCTGTGGAAAGGTGCAATGCATTTCCGCAGGACACACAACTCTCTTGGTGTTTCTCGAGATACATTGCGCTGTGCAACCAAACGCAAGAAAAATGTCAGACCACAATATTTCCATTTCTATTGAAGTTTTATCTTGTACAATCGCAAGGCACAGATATGTATTTATGAGAGAAATATTCGGCATATTGTATGTTAATCACAGAGCGCTTTTCAATTATACAGATCATGAACATACATTGCGCTGAAAATCAGAATTAATACAGTTCATAAGTTCGAGGAGCAGAATTAGGCCATTCGGCCCATCAAGTCTATTCCACCATTCAATCACGACTGATCAATCCTTCCCGTTCAACATGCGTTAAATGAGCATTTACAATTCAGATTTTAAGCTACGCATTATTTTTACCCAATGTAATGGCAGTTTCTATTCCTTCTCAAAGTCCAACTTCGATAGCCATTACTGCTCGGGGATGGAATGGAGGTTTAGTTTACGCACGCATCGCACTCTGAGATAACAAAACGAATCTTCCAAACATCTTTTCTTGATTTATTGATCTTTTTTAAAGTAGCACAATCAAAGAGTAATTCATAACCTTTCGTCCTTATCAACTGTTTCTTCATCAAACAATACAGTAAAATTCATATAGTCGTTACCGTGTGGTTCTTGCGAGTGTAGCTGGCGTGAGTATGACTGGTGCGAGCCTGCTAAAGAACTGTATTCTCTCCAACCTCCGAGACTAAACTGACCCACAATCTCTGTTGCTACATTAGCCTCCTCCCATGTAGACACTCCCCATCACACCCACAAACATGCAAAAAAGACATAAACTAGAAATATGAAACATAGCCATAATACAATGACAGTAACTAAATTAAGCATAAATGGCTCCTACACCCAATATAATTCCTTTCAAGAGATCATAATATTTTGTCATGTTATCTATTGATTTTTGTGTTATAAATTCATGGTTTTTACCTGTGCTAATAAAAATGTCAAAAGATTGTTTAGTTGTGTTGCATAATTATTATCTATAAAATTATTAATTCTACCCCCATCTCCACGTGTTAATATAAAACTCTAAAGGGAGAAGAAGCAAGAATTGTTTTACCATTTTAATAGTTCTTCAATTATTCGCAATGGCATTCAAGGTTTTTAAAAACCATGACAGCTTCTTGCGTGTGGGATGTGCATCACATATTGGTAAGGATTAGAAACATAGAAAATAGGTGCAGGAGGAGTCCATTTGGCCCTTCGAGCCAGCACTGCCATTCATTGTGATCATGGCTGATCATCCACAATCTTTTTAGTAAATTCTGTGATTGGGGCTTCTTCATCATTGTGATGCAAGGGAACTTCAACACGGACTGCCCTCTGTACACAGGACCTTGCCAAAAGCCACTGGGGCCAACTTCCTGAAGTACAATTCATTCACACATCCGACTGGTGAAAATTCACAGGTCAATGAGACAAGAGCCTAGCGGTGAAAATCTGACCCAACTATAAACCTCAGAGGTTTGTAGGGATGATGGATTTGCATTTTTCCAATAATTTGTGTGCTTTACTACACCTATTTTTTGCTAAATATCCCCAGCGTTCCAGCTGCATTTTGATGCCTGTCAATTTGGCTGCATACTGTAAGGTGCTGTTGATTGGTACCTGGCAATGGTGCAACGGGTAGGTCTGGTGCCTCAGTACCAGAGATCCGGGTTTGATCCCTACCGAGGGTACAACCTGTGTGAAGTTTGCATGGTTTCCATGTGACCATGTGAGTTTCCACTGGGGTGCTTAGGTTTCCACCCACACCCCAAAGACGTGTAGGATTGTAGGTTAATTGACCTCTGTAAAATTGCCTCTAGTGTGGAGTGAGTGGATGAGAGAGTGGGGTAAATTGGACATAGTGTGAAAGGGCGATCAATGGTCGGTGTGGAATTGGTGGGCTGATGGACCTGTTTCCATGCTGTATCTCCAAACTGAAAGTTCACCAAACTGTGCCTTCTATAGGCCCATACTTAATAACATTTCACTTTGATTGTTACACAGCTTCTGAATTTGTGGAAGTAAAACCTGTCCATCTCACTGGTGGTTCTTCGTCATCATAAATATACTATCCCTCTTCTAGTTATCCAGCAAGATTTGGCATTTGACTTCTTCAGTCTATTGATTACTTTCAATCTATTGAAAGTAAGCATGCAGGTACAGCAGGCAGAGATGAAAGCTAATGGCATGATGGCCATCATCACGTGAGGATTTGCAATAAGGAACAAGGAGGTCCTACTGCAGTTGTACAGGGCCCTGGTGAGACCGCACCTGGAGTATTGTGTGCAATTTTGGTCTCCTAATTTGAGGAAGGACATTATTGCTATTGAGGGAGTGCAGCGTAGGTTCACCAGGTTAATTCCCGGGATGGCGGGACTGACATATGATGAAAGAATGGGTCGACTGGGCTTGTATTCACTGGAATTTAGAAGGGTGAGAGCGGATCTTATAGCAACATATAACATTCTTAAAGGATTGGACAGGTTAAATGCAGGTAAAATGTTCCAGATGTTGGGGAGTCCAGAACCAGGGGCCACAGTCTAAGAATAAAGGGGAGGCCATTTAAAACTGAGATGAGAAAAAACTTTTTCACCCAGAGAGTTGTTAATTTGTGGAATTCTCTGCCACAGAAGGCAGTGGAGGCCAATTCATTGGATGAATTTAAAAGAGAGTTAGATAGAGCTCTTGGGGCTAGCGGAATCAAGGGGTATGGGGAGAAGGCAGGCACGGGTTACTGATTGTGGACGATCAGCCAGGATCATGTATGGGCAAATGGGGTCAGTTGAACTTGGCATAATGTTTGACACAAACACTGTGGGCTGAAGGGCCCATTCCTGTGCTGTACTCTTCTATGTTCTAATGTCAAACGCTACCCTCACCACCCTCTCCGCACTCTCCGTCAGTTCCTTCAGCGCATCTCTCAGGATCATGAAGGTCATGAGAAACGATGAACCTGCTCCAAAAATGGAGCCGATGACTGGGACAAAGTCTAGAGCTAATTCCAGGGCTGAAACCGTCACAATAGCAGCTCCCCAACCTATCCTCATAATTATATCTGGAGTTATTTCTCCCAGCAGGGGAGTTTTTGCTGCTGCTTTCAGCTCATCCATGGATTTACCTGTTTTGTTGGCCAGTCGCTGAAGGGAAGTGTCATTAAGACCCAGGCATTTCCTGAAATGGATGATTGCTCCAATTAGTATGCCAATGTCACACGCGAGAGAGACTCCAGGGACTGGGATGGCTCCTAATGTTCCCGAGAGGATCGCCCATGCCCAGATCTCCTTCTTCAGCAACTCATTTTTCTTCTGAACAATCTCCACGCTGAGGTTGGGAAGGGCCAGGACAAAGATCCTTTTCTTTATATTTGGTAAATCAACTTCCAGTGCTTCAGTCAAATCACCAAAATCATACTTATCCTGTTCAAAACTGGATATCAGGAACACCCTGGGATCAGTGATCCCGACCTTCCCCAACCTACAGAGGCAGTCACTCCGGATCTTTTCCAATACTTCTTCTTCATCAAATTCCTTCCGTTCCCTCTGCATTGCATTAAGGTCAGCGTCAATCTTCGAGCGAACAAAATAGAACCTCTTCCCCAGCCGCTTAATCTCATTGGCAAGTTTTGCATCATTCTCTGTGAATCGACCAGCTGTCACTATGATGAAGAAATCGTATTTTTTAAATTGCATTTCCTTCAGATAGGAACCCGCTGTGAATAGTGTAGATCCGATCCCCGGCAGGTCCCAGTAGCGGACATTGGGCAGATTGGGATGTGGGTATCCGGTTCGCTCCATTGTAGTTTCTGTGGTGCCAACCTCAGCCGCTCCCTCATCTGTGCTACGAAGCCCTCTCATGGCGTTGATGAAGGTGGATTTTCCTGTACCTGTGTCCCCCGTCACGGCGACGTTCAGCTCGGTCTCGTCCAGTTCTTTCATCTTATTCTGTATCATGGGTTTAATCTTTTCCACACCACCCGTTTGGAAGTCGGACTTCAGTTTGCTGAGCTCATCCTGCGTGAAGATTGTGGGGGTCTCAGACTGAGCCGCCTGTTCACTGAAAGGAAACATGTGTTGGAACATGACTGAAAGGAAACATGATTGAAAGAAAACCATGACAGTTTCCAGTTGAAACAGCATCCAAATACATTGCACATTGCATCATGACCAGATATCCTCGTGTCAATCTGACCTATTGATTGTACAGCAGGCTAAACAAAGCATTTCACTGTACTTCAGTGCACATGCACAACAATAAGGATAAACACAGTTATGGTTGAAATGCTTTTCCTGTTAGAGAGCAAAGTGAAGAGATAATCTGTGCAGTGGGATTATAAAGGGATATATAAAATTATGAGGAACATCTGTATGGTAATTAATCGCTTGTCTTTTTCTCAGGGTAGGTAATTAAAATGTAGATGGTTTCCAGTTGAGGGGGAATGATGACTGGTGGCTATTTGGAACGAGCTGTCAGAAAAGTGGTGGAAACAGGTACCATGATAATAATCATAATCGTAATTTATTAACCCAGCATGTTTTACAACATAGGAGGAATTTGGGTTGACAATAGACAATAGGTGCAGGAGTAGGCCATTCAGCCCTTCGAGACAGCACCACCATTCAATGTGATCATGGCCGATCATTCTCAATCCGTACCCCATTCCTGCCTCCTCCCCATACCCCCTGACTCCGCTATCCTTAAGAGCTCTATCTCGCTCTCTCTTGAAAGCATTCAGAGAATTGGCCTCCACTGCCTTCTGAGGCAGAGAATTATACAGATTTACAACTCTCTGACTGAAAAAGGTTTTCCTCATCTCCGTTGTAAATGGCCTACCCCTTATTCTTAAACTGCGCCCCCTGATTCTGGACTCCCCCAACATTGGGAACATGTTTCCTGCCTCTAGCATGTCCAACCCCTTAATAATTTTATATGTTTCAAAACTAGCTGTCAGAAAAGTGGTGGAGACAGGTACAATGATAATAATCATAATCGTAATTTATTAACCAATTATGTTTTGCAACAATAGGCAATAGACAATAGGTGCAGGAGGAGGCCATTCGGCCCTTTGAGCCAGCACCGCCATTCAATGTGATCATGGCTGATCATTCTCAATCAGTACCTCGTTCCTGCCTATTCCCCCATACCCCCTGACTCCGCTATCCTTATGAGCTCTATGCAACTCTCTCTTAAATGCATTCAGAGAATTGGCCTCCACTGCCTTCTGAGGCAGAGAATTCCACAGATTCACAACTCTCTGACTGAAAAAGTTTTTCCTCATCTCAGTTCTAAATGGCCTACCCCTTAAACAGTGGCCCCTGGTTCTGGACTCCCCCAACATTGAGAACATGCAACATACGAGGAATTTGGTTGGCCTTACAGTCATACCAAAAAAGCACAAGGCAAAGAGTGGCAATAAAGGGGGCTTTTTTCTGGTTGGCTGCCAGTGACCAGTGGAGTTCCGCACGGGTCAGTGCTGGGGCTATTAATATTTAGATGAGGGGATTGAAGGCTTTTTGGCCAAGTTTGCAGATGATATGAAGATAGGTGGAGGGGAGGTAGTGTAGAGAAAGCCAGGACACTACAGAAGGACGTGGACAGGTTGGGAGAGTGGGCAAAGAAGTGGCAGATGGAATACAGTGTAGCAAACTATGGACTCAATCATTTTGATAATAGGAATAAAGGCGTAGACTATTTTCTAAATGGCGACAGATTCCACAAATCGGAGGTGGAAAGGGACTTGGGAGTCCTGGTGCAGGATTCCCAAAAAGTTAATTTGCAATTTGATTGGGTAGTAAGGGAGGTAAACACAATGGCAGCATTTATTTCAAGAGGACTAACATACACAAACAGGGATTTAATGCTGAGGCTCTGTAAGACGCTGGTCATGCTGCAATTGGAGTATTGTGAGCAATTTCTGGCCCTATATAGAAACATAGAAAATAGGTGCAGGAGGAGGCCATTCGGCCCTTCGAGCCAGCACCACCATTCATTGTGATCATACCTGATCATCCACAATCAGTAACCTATGCCCACCTTCTCCCCATATCCCTTGATTCCGCTAGGCCCCAGAGCTCTATCTAACTCTCTTAAATTCATCCAGTGATTTGGCCTCCACTGCCCTCTGTGGCAGAGAATTCCACAAATTCACAACTCCCTAGCTGAAAACGTTCCTTCTCACCTCAGTTTTAAATGGCCTCCCCTTTATTCTAAGACTGTGGCCCCTGGTTCTGGACTCGCCCAACATTGGGAACATTTTTCCTGCATCTAACTTGTCCAGTCCTTTTATGACTTTATTTGTCTCTATAAGATCCCCTCTCATCCTTCTAAACTCCAGTGAATACAAGCCTAGTCTTTCAATCTTTCCTCTTATGACAGTCCCGCCATCCCAAGGATCAATCTCGTGAACCTACGCTGCACTGCCTCAATTACAAGGATATCCTTCCTCAAATTAGGAGACCAAAACTGTACACAATACTTCAGATGTGGTCTTACCAGGGCCCTGTACAACTGCAGACGAACCTCTTTACACCTATACTGAAATCCTCTCATTATCTGAGGAAGGATGTGCTGGCTCGGGAGAGAGTCCAGAGGAGATTTACAAGAATGATCCCTGGAATGAGTATGTTAACACATGATGAGCATTTGACAGCACCAGGCCTCCACCACAGCAGTTTAAAAGAATGAAGGGGGGGCCTCATTGAAACTTAGTGAAAGGCCTGGATAGTGTCGGGTGTTATGGGGAAAAGGTTGGAGAATGGGGTTAGGAGGGAGAGATAGATCAGCCATGATTGACTGGCGGTGTGGACTTGATGGGCCAAATGGCCTAATTCTGCTCCTGTCAGACCATGAACATGGTCATTTGGAGTATCGCCTGCAGTTCCACTCAACCATCGGAGGAAGGATGCGATGGCCCTGGAGAAAGTGCATACAACGTTTACCAGAATGCTGCCTGGATTAGAGGTATTTGCTATCAGGATAGGTTGGACAAATTTGGATCTTTTTCTCCCGAATGCTAGAGGTTGAGGGGGATACCCAATGGACAGAATCTTTTTCCCCAGGATGGAAATGTCAAAGAATATCTAGCATAGCTTTCAGGTTAAAGGACTAAAGTGTAAAGAACATTTATAGGGCAAGTATTGACACTGGAGAGTAATGGGTGCCTGGAACATACCACATAGGGTGGTGGTATAAACAGATATGGCAGTGGCGTCCAAGAGGCTTTTGGCGAGGCACATGTGTCTGCAGGGAATGGAGGGATATAGATCATGTTGGCTGATGAAATTAGTTTACCTTGGCATTATGTTCAGCAGAGACATTGTGGGCTGAAAGGCCTGATCCTGCACTGACTGGCCCACATCACGACACTGCAAGTCTATCCACTAGCCTCAAGGTTGGGGTCAGGAATGTTCTGGGTAAAGCTGCAACCACAGATCCATCTTCCCCACTTGCCTGCAATGAGCACAGCTCAAACAACACTGTGCACTGTCCCACACTCAAAATGATCACAACTTCCACGACCAACACACAATGGGTTCACTGTGTGCCAAGCACAAGATGCCATGCTGCTACTTACCTGAGCTACTCTGAGAACAACTCCAAACCCCAAAACATTCACCAACAAGCATTTTAGTGCAAAGGGATGCTGCCACCATTAGCATGCACAGCATGCTGCTTATGAAAGATATCACTATTCCTTCTGAAGGAAGGACTCAGCTATTGAGGAAGTATGACCGGGCCACTTGCTCAGGGCAGTTAAAAAGGGATATGAATTGGTTGTCTTGACTCCAATGTCTACATCGTGAAAAGAGATTAGATGCAAAGAGAAAGGACTTCAGTTGCCGATCAACGAGCTCTCTCCTGTAACAATGGGCAATCTGAGCACTGGCCATGCCCTGCGCTGGCAGGTTGTACTGAGGAGACACAGGGTGACAAGGTACAGGGAGACAGGGTGACAGGGTGACAAGGTGACAGGGTGACAGGGTGACAGGGAGACAGGGTGACAGGGTGACGGAGACAAGGTGACAGGGTGACAGGGAGACAGGGAGACAGGGAGACAGGGTGACAGGGTGACGGAGACAAGGTGACAGGGTGACAGGGTGACAGGGAGACAGGGAGACAGGGTGACAAGGTGACAGGGTGACAGGGAGACAGGGAGACAGGGTGACAGGGAGACAGGGAGACAGGGAGACAGGGTGACAGGGTGACAGGGAGACAGGGTGACAAGGTGACAGGGAGACAGGGTGACAGGGAGACAGGGAGACAGGGTGGCAAGGTGACAGGGTGACAGGGAGACAGGGAGACAGGGTGACAAGGTGACAGGGTGACAGGGAGACAGGGTGACAGGGAGACAGGGTGACAGGGTGACGGAGACAAGGTGAAAGGGAGACAGGGTGACAGGGAGACAGGGTGACAGGGAGACAGGGTGACAGGGAGACAGGGTGACAGGGAGACAGGGAGACAGGGTGACAGGGAGACAGGGTGACAGGGAGACAGGGAGACAGGGTGACAGGGTGACAGGGAGACAGGGTGACAGGGAGACAGGGTGACAGGGAGACAGGGTGACAGGGAGACAGGGTGACAGGGAGACAGGGTGACAGGGAGACAGGGTGACAGGGAGACAGGGTGACAGGGTGACAGGGTGACGGAGACAAGGTGAAAGGGAGACAGGGTGACAGGGAGACAGGGTGACAGGGAGACAGGGTGACAGGGAGACAGGGTGACAGGGTGACGGAGACAAGGTGAAAGGGAGACAGGGTGACAGGGAGACAGGGTGACAGGGAGACAGGGTGACAGGGAGACAGGGTGACAGGGTGACAGGGTGACGGAGACAGGGTGCCAGGGAGACAGGGTGACAGGGAGACAGGGTGACAGGGAGACAGGGTGACAGGGTGACGGAGACAAGGTGAAAGGGAGACAGGGTGACAGGGTGACAGGGTGACAGGGAGACAGGGTGACAGGGAGACAGGGTGACAGGGAGACAGGGTGACAGGGTGACAGGGAGACAGGGAGACAGGGTGACAGGGTGACAGGGAGACAGGGTGACAGGGAGACAGGGTGACAGGGAGACAGGGTGACAGGGAGACAGGGTGACAGGGTGACAGGGTGACAGGGTGACAGGGTGACAGGGTGACAGGGAGACAGGGAGACAGGGTGACAGGGTGACAGGGTGACAAGGTGACAGGGTGACAGGGTGACAAGGTGACAGGGTGACAGGGAGACAGGGTGACAGGGTGCCAGGGAGACAAGGAGACAGGGAGACAGGGTGACAGGGTGACAGGGAGACAGGGTGACAGGGAGACAGGGTGACAGGGAGACAGGGTGACAGGGAGACAGGGTGACAGGGTGACAGGGTGACAGGGTGACAGGGTGACAGGGAGACAGGGAGACAGGGTGACAGGGTGACAGGGTGACAAGGTGACAGGGTGACAGGGTGACAAGGTGACAGGGTGACAGGGAGACAGGGTGACAGGGTGCCAGGGAGACAAGGAGACAGGGAGACAGGGTGACAGGGTGACAGAGACAAGGTGACAGGGAGACAGGGTGACAGGGAGACAGATAGACTGGGTGACAGGGTGACAAGGTGCGGCATGTCCGGACCTACCTGGGGCTTCCTCCTCCCATTTCTGATTTCTGTGTGTCGGTGCCGGCCTGTGTGATGATCCTGTGATCCTCACACTGCGCTGAGGTGAGGTCGGGGATCAGAACTCCTCTTCGTCCTTGGATGTGCGAGTCTTCTCCTTCAAGAGGAAAGTAGTGAGAGAGTGAGTGCTGGTTTGTTCTGTACCAGAAATCCCTGAGGCTATTGGGAATATCACCCTTAATCGGGATGGGTTTAATGCAATCTACTAGAAAGTGGGCATGTACTCGCTGGAGTTTAGGAGGATGAGGGGGACATCATTGAAACTCACCAAATAGTGAAAAGCCTGTGTAGAGTTGATGTGGAGAGGGTGTTTCCACTAGTGGGAGAGTCTCAGAACTAAAGGACGTTCCTTTAGGAAGGAGACGAGCAGGAACTTCTTTAGTTAGAGGATAGTGAATTTGTGGAATTCATTGCCACAGAAGGCTGTGGAGACCAAGTCAATGGAGTTCTCTCAGGCAGAGATAGATTCTCCAATGTTATGGGTGTCAGGGGTTATGGGGAGAAGACAGGAGAATGGGGTCAAGAGGGAGATATAGATCAGCCATGATTGAATGGCGGAGTAGACGATGGTCCGAATGGCCTCAGCTATTACATCTGATAGAGAACAATGTTACTCACCAGTGACAAATTCCCCACCATCAACATGTGGCAGGGACTAGTTGGGCTGAAGGGTCTATTTCTGTCCTGCAAATGCTACCACTAAAAGAGATCAATCGAAATGAGCAGGAACCGAAACAATGTCCAGAACCAGGGGGTCACAGTTTAAGAATAAGGGGGAGGCCATTTGGGACTGAGATGAGGAAAAACATTTTCACCCAGAGAGTTGTGAATCTGTGGAATTCTCTGCCACAGAAGGCAGTGGAGGCCATTTCACTGGATGTTTTCAAGAGAGAAATAGATTTAGCTCTTAAGGCTAAAGGAATCAAGGGATATGGGGAAAAAGCAGGAACGGGGTACAGATTTTAGATGATCAGCCATGATTATATGGAATGGCGGTGCTGGCTCGAACGGCCGACTCCTGTACTTATTGTTCTCTGTTTCTATGAGTCTCGTGTGGCACCGAGAGAGGTTGGATATTCTGCACGGAGGGGGGGGGGGGGGGGTCCCAGGCCCGTGGACAAGTCTCAGAGAGGGGCAGGCAATGCACTCAGCCTCATCGCCGCCCACAGGAGGCCGCGGGGCTGGAGATTGTTTAGTGCCCGGGACAATCAGGCAGACTGCTAACGTGGCAACAAACACCAGCGGCCACTCGGTAGCTCCCCCATCATGATTCCCAATCTATTTGCAACGAATTATCTGTATTGATTGCAACGCCCCTTCTCTGAAACCACTACCATTCCGAAAATAGAGCGCTGACAACTCTCCTCAGTTTGTGCTTCAACCACTTGTTCCTACCTGCACTCGTTCTGCAAGCAATCGTCAGAGGAGAAAGATGCGGAGCTGAACAGAACAAACAGTTGTGTGGCCCCTCTCTCCCCCCACTCTCTCTTCCCCCCCCCCCCCCCCCCCGCTCAGTCGCTTGGTCCCTCTCTCCCTCTCTCTCTCTTTTTTTCATTCCAAGGACTTTATTCAACAAATACATATTACAGTGTGCCATGCTCTTCCTCAGGACTTTCATGTAGTCGCCCCCCAGGACATCCCAGAAGGCTCTAACAAACTCAACTGTCAGCCCATCCAGCCCAATGATAAGGGGTCATTGGAGGAGTTGACCATCCCATCGTCCGCGAGTAGCTCGACGAGCTGTTTGCGGGCTCCTCACCCTTTCTCCAGAGAGAGAAAGGTGAAGCCCGGTCCAGATCGTGCAGCATCTGGACTCGCGACCTCACGTAAGCACCTCGGGACCGCTCAAGCTGCAGGTCCCTCAGCGCTTCCTTCCTCTCCTGAAACTCTCCCCACTCACAGGAGTCCTCACCGACCCGGCCCAAGCGAGACTCTGCGTCGAGTAACTCCTTCTCGAGTCGCTCGACAGCCGCATCCCGCCTTCTGGTCGACCCTCCCGTGTAGTCCTGACAACAAAGACGGATGTAAGCTTTTCCCACATCCCACCACTGCCTAAGGGAAGGGAAGCCCCTCTGCCTCTCTTTCCACTTCACCCAGAACCGCCTGAAAATCTCCTGGAATCGGCGATCCTCCAGCAGCTGGTTATTAAAGTGCCAGTACGCAGACCCAGCCCGTGTGCACGCTGGGATAAAGTCTACTCGCACCAGGCAGTGGTCCAAACACGGCATCGCCCGCATAGAGGCCGCCGAGACCCGGGAGACATACGCTCTGGAGATGTACACATGGTCGATACGGGAACCACCCCCCTCAGACCTCTGTGAAAACGCGTTGGAATCAGGGTGGAGATTCCGCCACGCATCAACCAGCTCAAAAGATTCAATCACACCTCTCAACTTCTTCGCCACTGCAGGGGCACACTGAGTACCAGAGCGATCTCACGCCTCAAGGGTACAATTGAAATCCCCCCCAAGGAAGACACACTCTCCGCAATCAATAGTCTTAGCAGAGCAGTCACCTCCTGAAGTAACCGCGCCTGCATCGTGCCGGTGCTGGGGGCGTACACGTTAATGAAATGTAACGGCACGCCATCCACGATCACGGCCAGATAGAGCAAATGGCCTGGCACAACTTCCTGCACCTTCACAATCTCTGGCTGGACAGTCGAGGCCAACAGGAAGGCCACCCCACTTGACTTTGTACTGAGGTGGCTCATGTAGACCCCCCCCTCCCACTCCAGGACCCAGGTGGGCTCGTCACTAACAACAGTGTGCATCTCTTGCAGAAAACTCACTGCATACTTCCCCTGTCTGAGGACCGATAGATGGTGAAATCTACGAAGGTCCCCCCTTCCCCTGTTGTTGGGGCCGCAACTGTTTACCATATGTATTAATGATTTGGAAGAGGGAATTAGAAGCAACACTAGCAAGTTTGCGGATGACACAAAGCTGGGTGACAGTGTAAACTGTGAATAGGATGTTAGGAGGCTGCAGGGTGACCTGGACAGGTTGAGTGAGTGGGCAGATGCGTGGCAGACGCAGTATTATATAGATAAATGTGAGGTTATTCCCTTTAGCGGCAGAAACAAGGAGGCAGATTATTATCTCAATGGAGTTAGGTTAGGTAAGGGGGAGATGCAGCGAGACCTGGGTGTCCTTGTACAGCAGTCACTGAAAGTTGGCGTGCAGGTACAGCAGGCAGTGAAGAAAGCTAATGGAATGTTGGCCTTCATAACAAGAGGATTTTAGTATAGGAGTAAAGAGGTTCATCTGCAGTTGTATAGGGCCCTGGTAAGATCACATCTGGAGTATTGTGTACAGTTTTGGTCTCCTAATTTGAGGAAGGACATCCTTGTAATTGAGGCAGTGCAGCGTAGGTTCATGAGATTGATCCCTGGGATGGCGGGACTGACATATGAGGAAAGATTGAAAAGACTAGGCTTGTATTCACAGGAGTTTAGAAGGATGAGAGGGGATCTTATAGAAACATATCAAATTATAAAGGACTGGACAAGCTAGATGCAGGAAAAATGTTACCAGTGTTGGGCGAGTCCAGAACCAGGGGCCACAGTCTAAGAATAAAGGGGAAGCCATTTAAAACTGAGGTGAGAAGGAACTTTCTCACCCAGAGAGTTGTGAATTTGTGGAATTCTCTACCACAGAGGGCAGTGGAGGCCAAATCACTGGATGGATTTAAGAGAGGGTTAGATAGAGCTCTAGGGGTTAGTGGAATCAAGGGATATGGGGAGAAGGTAGTCACGGGTTATTGATTGGGGACGATCAGCCATGATCACAATGAATGGCGGTGCTGGATCAAAGGGCCGAATGGCCTCCTCCTGCTCCTATTTTCTATGTTTCTATGTTATTACTGCTGCAGATATTTCTCCCAGCAGGAAAGAATCAGCTGCGGCTTTCAGCTCTCCCATGGATGTGCCTGTTCTCTCGGCCAGTCTGCGGAGAGAAGCATCATCCAGACACAGGCATTCACGGAAATAGATTATCGCTCCAATCAGGATCCCAATGTCACATGCGACAGAGAGACCTGGGACTGGGACCGCTCCCACTCCTCCCGAGATGATCGCCCACATCCAGATACGGTTCCTCAAAATCTCACCTTTCTTCCGAATAACCTCCACACTGAGGTTGGGACGGGCCAGGACAAAGACAGATTTCTTTATATTTGGTAAATCATCTGCAAGTGCTTCGATCAACCGAGGGAAATCATACATATTCTTCTGAAAACTGGATATCAGGAACACGATGGGATCAGGGAACCCAGCCTTTCCCAACCGGCTGATGCAGTCACTCCGGATCTTTTCCAGTTCTGCATCTTCATCAGATTCCCTCCCTTCCTCCCGCATTGCATTAAGGTCAACATCAATCTTAGAGCGAACAATGTAGAACCTCTTCCCCAGCCACTTAATCTCAATGGCAAGTTTTGCATCATTCTCTGTGAATCGACCAGCTGACACTATGATGAAGAAATCGTATTTTTCAAATTGCATTTCCTTCAGGTAGGAATCCACGGGGAATCGTGTAGATCCGATCCCCGGCATGTCCCAGTAGCGGACATTGGGCAGATTGGGATGTGGGTATCCGGTTGGCTCCATTGTAGTCATTGTGAACCCAACCTCAGCCGCTCCCTCATCTTTGCTACGAAGCCCTCTCATGGCGTTGATGAAGGTGGATTTTCCTGCACATGTGTCACCCGTCACGGCGATGTTCAGCTCGGTCTTGTCCAGCTCGTTCACCTTCTTCACCAGCAGAGGTTGAATCTTTTCCACACCACCCGTTTCAGAGTCGGACTTCAGTTTGTTGAGTTCATCCTGTGTGAAGTCTGTGGGGGTCTCAGACTGAGCCGCCTGTTGACTGAAAGGAAACGTATTTGGCGAAAGGTTCCAGTTGAAATGAAACCAACTGAAATAAAGCACCTTCTCTCCCTTTCCCTCTTCTCTTCCCGTTGCTCCACCTGGATACACACCATTTCTCCCACAATCCCGCCCTTTCCCCCTTCCCCGTCACCTTCCACATTTATCCCATTTCACGCCTCTTCTCTGATCATAGGAGTGGAATTAGGCCATTCGGCCCATCTATCCGGCGGGTTCCACTTATCTCAGTCTTTGTATCACTGGCCTTCCTTCAGTCATCACCCCCCCCAAGATCCATCAACCTATCACTTGCCTGACTTAGTCCTGCCCCAATCCTCATCCAGCCGCCTCCCTCCAATCACAATCACAGTGAAGAAGGGTCCTGACCCAAAACGCCACCTGACCCCAGAGATGCTGCCTGACCCGCTGAGTTACTCCAGCACTCTGTGAAACGCCACCTGTCCCCAGAGATGCTGCCTGACCCGCTGAGTTACTCCAGCACTCTGTGAAACGCCACCTGTCCCCCAGAGATGCTGCCTGACCCGCTGAGTTACTCCAGCACTGTGCTTGAGGTGAGGGAGGAGAGGTGGAGAAGTAACATTGTGTGGTGTATGCGGACATACCTAGGGCTGGCATTTCCCATTCTCTGTCTCTCCTTGTCTCGCCTGTGTGATGATCCAGTGGTCCCAGCACGGCCCTGGGGGGAGAGGTCTGGGCACACGGGCTGCTCCTTGTCTGCACTTGTGTGTGGTCTGCTGGAGGAAAGCAGAGAGGTTGCTGCTGGTTCTTTCTGTACCAGAGGTGTATGTAAGGCTGCAAAGTATATCCCTCAATCAATACACGGCATTTGGCCCAACTGGTCCGTGCCGACACAATGCCCCATCCAGGCTAGTCCCACATGTTTGCAATTAGGCCCACAGCTTTATAAACCTGTCCCATCATGCGACTGTCCAATGTCCGTTAGATGCTGTGATGGTTCCTGCTTCAATGACTTCCTCTGGTAGCTGGTTGCACATGCCCGCCACCCTCTGAGTAAAAAAGTTGCCCCTCAGGTTCCAATGAAATCTTTCCTCCCTCACTTTAACCCTCTTGTTTTTGATTCCACTACCGCGAGTAAGAGACTGTGCATTCACCATCAATTTCCCTCATGATTTTATACGCGTCGTTCAGATCACCCCTCACCCTCCTGCGCTCCAAGGAATAA
The DNA here is from genome assembly GCF_053455715.1 of Rhinoraja longicauda. Lineage (NCBI taxonomy): Eukaryota > Metazoa > Chordata > Chondrichthyes > Rajiformes > Arhynchobatidae > Rhinoraja > Rhinoraja longicauda. The sequence goes on along the minus strand of NC_135967.1, from coordinate 50,800,917 downwards.
AGTCTCAGCCTGCCCAACCTCTCCCTAGAGCTCAAGTCTTCGAGTCCTGGAAACATTCCCGTAAATCTTCTCAGCTCTTTCCAGCTTAATTTGGTTCAGTTCAGTATAGTTTATTATCATGTGTACCGAGGTACAGTGAAAAGCTTTTGTTGTGTCCTATCCAGTCAGCGGCATTGCAATTGGGCCATTTACACTGGACAGTTACGCGATAAGGGAATAACGTTTAGTGCAAGGTAATGCTGGTAAAGTCTGATCAAAGATAGTCAGAGGGCCCTGGGAGAGGTAGATAGTAGTTCAGGACTGCTCTCTAATTGTGTTGGGATACAAACCCTGTGACAGGAACTTGCTGTGAATCTCCCAGTGATTCACAGGAACAAGTTGCCTCCGCAGAATAAAGAAATTAGACTTTAAAATTAACCAACGAACATTCCTCTCACCTTCGCTCCCCTCATCCCCCACCCTGGTTGTTTAATCAGCTGCATAGTTCACATGTTTCCCTTCAGATCCCACCTTTCCCAGCACATGGGACCCGCCCTGCCTGACCTCATTTGTTAGCAGCCCTGATGTCCTGATCTTTTCTCACCACCACACCACCCCCCCCACCAACCCCACTCCCCCTCCAGTCCCCCCCCCCCCCCCACCCACCCACCCACCCACCCACCTACCTCCTACTTTCAGTCTGAAGAAGGGTCCTGACTTCTGAAACATCACCCATTCTTTTTCTCCACAGAAGCTGCCTGACCCGCCGGGTAACTCCATCACTTTGTGTCTATTTCTGGTTTAAACCTGATCTGCAGTACTTTGTTTCTACCTCCCTAAATCCTGTTTGTGTAACCAGAGTGTCTGGGAAACACCCATCCTTTATCGGACAGCATTTGCTTTCTCTGCTGTAGGTTAATTTCCACTCGAACATCAGAGTTTATGTGGAACAAAAGACGTGAAACACACACACACGCACGCGCACACACACACACAAATGTACACACACACATGTACACACAGTCATACACACACACATGTACACACATAGAGTCAGAGTCACACACACAAAAACACACACAGCCATACACCCACACACGTACACAGTCATACACACACATGTACACAGTCACACACACAAACACACAAACACGCGCACACACACATAAACACGCGCACACACACATGTTCACACACACACATGTGCACACACACACATGTCACACACACCTGCTGCCCTGGTCGATCAAACCCAGTGAACACGATTCCACGCCGCACTTTTGCCAACTCTCACTTCAATTCACCCGTTAATGAAAACCACGTGCCCTGGAGATCCAATAAGGCTCAAGATGTGTGTGGGCTCTCTTATATACAAATAGACAATAGGTGCAGGAGGAAGCTATTCGGCCTTAAGAGCCAGCACCGCCATTCAATGTGATCATGGCTGATCATTCTCAATCAGTACCCCGTTCCTGCCTTCTCCCCATACCCCCTGACTCCGCTATCATTGAGTTCTATCTAACTCCCTCTTGAAAGCATCCAGAGAACTGGCCCCTACTGCCTTCTGAGGCAGAGAATTCCACAGATTTACAAGTCTGAGTGAAATTCTTTTCCTCATCTTCCAAATCCAGAATTGCCTTCTCCCTGGTAGGCTCCAGTACAAGTTGTTCTAAGAATCCATCTCGGAGACACTCCACAAACTCTCTTTCCTGGGGTCCATTACCAACCTGATTTTCCCAATCTACCTGCATGTTGAAATCTCCCATAACCACCCTAGCATTACATTTGCGACATGCCAATTTTAACTCTTGATTCAACTTGCACCTTATGTCGAGGCTACTGTTTGGGGGCCTGTAGATAACTGCCATTAGGGTCTTTTTACCCTTACAATTTCTCATTTCTATCCATACTGATTCTACATTTCCTGATTCTATGTCACCCCTTGCAAGGGAATGAATATCATTCCTTACCAACAGAACAACCCCACCCTCTCTGCCCACCTGTCTGTCTTTTCAATATGTCGTATACCCCTGAATGTTCAGTTCCCAGCCCTGGTCCTCTTAGTAAGATAAAGATACACACGCACACACCCGCCCGCCCGCTGTCCTGGTCGATCAAACCCAGTGAACACGATTCCAAGCCGCACTTTTGCCAACTCTCACTTCAATTCATCCCGTTAATGAAAACCAAGTGCACTGGAGACGTGAAATAAAAATAACATCAAACGCTGGAAACGTTCAGCAGCCCAGGCAGCCAATGGATCCTGGAGCTGAAACACTCAACTCAGATTTGATAACTTAGAGATAGACACAAAAAGCTGGAGTAACTCAGCGGGACGGGCAGCATCTCTGGAGGGAGATAACTCAGAAACTGACGACAGATTCTTTCCGCGGCTGCTGCCTGTCTCACTGAGTGTTTGAACAGTTTCCAGTGCCGCTGCTCCGGTTCTGGTCCTTACCTACTTCGGTTCAGGAGGAGACTCCGTCAGTGAACGTCCGCTGTGGTCGCCGCTCCAGTCCGCTGTGGTCGCCGCTCCAGTCCGCTGTGGTCGCCGCTCCAGTCCGCTGTGGTCGCCGCTCCAGTCCGCTGTGTGCCTGCACATTCCCTCTCCCCGTGTCAAGTACTTGGATGGATTGCTGCACCTTATCCAATAAGGCTCAAGGTGTGTGTGGGCTCACCTGTTGCCGAGTAACTTTACACTTTACCCGCCGGCGCGACTCAGCCATTCCCGAGGCAGTGCGGAAACAGAGACTGTTTGCCTGTTTGTGTGAAGTGTGTGTGTGCGTGCGGAGTGTGAAGTGTGAGTCGTGTGCGTGTTTGTGTGTGAGTGTTTGTGTGTGTGTTTGGGGTCACTGGCAATGGACTGAATACATCACGCGGGGGGGGGGGATGACAATTTGGAGACGTTTCTAATCGTGATATCATCATATCATATCATATCTATACAGCCGGAAACAGGCCTTTTCGGCCCACCAAGTCCGTGCCGCCCAGTGATCCCCGTACATTAACACTATCCTACACCCACTAGGGACAATTTTTACATTTACCCAGCCAATTAACCTACAAACCTGTACGTCTTTGGAGTGTGGGAGGAAACCGAAGATCTCGGAGAAAACCCACGCAGGTCACGGGGAGAACGTACAAACTCCTTACAGTGCAGCACCCGCAGTCAGGATCGAACCTGAGTCTCCGGCGCTGCATTGGCTGTAAAGCAGCAACTCTACCGCTGCGCTACCGTGCCGCCCTGCAAATGTAAACTGCAACCTCGGAGTGAATGCGAAACTGCAACCGAGAAAACAAATATTGCCGAGAAAGGGTATTTCCTTGATACGCAAGCAAGATTTATAGAAAAGATAGAATAGACAATACACAATAGGGGCAGGAGAATGTCAATCGGCCGTTCGAGCCAGCATCGCCATTGAATGTGATCATGGCTGATCACCCACAATCAGTACCCCGTTCCTGCTTTCTCCCCATACCCCCTGATTCCGCTATCAGTAAGAGCTCTATCTAGCTCTCTCTTGAAAGCATTCAGAGAATTGGTCTCCATTGCCTTCTGAGCTCGAGAATTCCACAGATTTACAACTGTCTGACTGAATTTTTGTTCCCCTCATCTCCGTTCAAAATGGCATACCCCTTATTCTTAAACTGTGGCCTCTGGTTTTGGACTTCCCCAACATTGGGAACATGTTTCCTGTCTCTAACGTGTCCAATCCCTGAATAATCTTATATGTTTCCATAAGATCCCCTCTTCTCCTTCTAAATTCCAGTGTATACAAGCCTAGTCACTTGTCACCTCACATTTATCCATGATAAACTGCATCTGCCATGCATCTGCCCACTCACACAACCTGTCCAAGTCACCCTGGATCCTCATCGCATCCTCCTCACAGTTCACACTACCACCCAGCTTAGTGTCATCCGCAAATTTGCTAATGTTACTTTTAATCCCTTCATCTAAGTCATTAATGTATATTGTAAATAGCTGCAGTCCCAGCACCGAGCCTTGCGGTACCCCACTAGTCACTGCCTGCCATTCTGAAAGGGACCTGTTAATCCCTACTCCTTGTTTTCTGTCTGCCAACCAATTTTCTATCCATGTCAGCACCCTACCCGCAATACCATGTGCTCTAATCCTGCCCACTAAACTCCTATGTGGGGCTTTATCAAAGGCTTTCTGAAATTCCAGGTACACTACATCCACTGGCTCTCCCTTGTCCATTTTCCTAGTTACATCCTCAGAAAATTCCAAAAGATTAGTCAAGCATGATTTGTCCTTTGTAAATCCATGCTGAATCGGAACGATCCTGTTACTGCTATCCAATTGTTCCGCAATTTCTTCTTTTATAATTGACTCTAGCATCTTCCCCACCACTGAAGTCAAGCTAACTGGTCTATAATTCCCATTTTCTCTCTTCCTCTTTTCTTACAAAGTGGGATAACAATAGCCACCCTCCAATCCACATGAACTGATCCTGAATCTATAGAACATTGGAAAATGATCACCAATGCATCTACAATTTCTAGAGCCACTTCCTTAAGTACCCTGGGATGATGACCATCAGGCCCTGGGGATTTATCAGCCTTCAGTCCCATCAGTCTACCCAACACCATTTCCAGCCCAATGTGAATTGCCTTCAGTTCCTCCATTACCCTAGAACCTCTGTCCAATAGTACGTCTGGAAGATTGTTTGTGTCTTCCTTAGTGAAGACAGATCCAAAGTACCTGTTCAACTCAACTGCCATTTCCTTGTTCCCCATAATAAATTCACTTGCTCCTGTCTTCAAGGGGCCTTCACTTCACTTGTTGCCGGTGACTTTACCTTTTCCCCGCCGGCGCGACTCAGCCACTCAGACCCGGGACAGTGCGGAAACAGAGACCGCTAGGGGACAATTATACCGACAATGAGAAACCCACGCAGGTCACAGGGAGAATCTGTCCAGACAGCACCGTAGTCGGGATAGAACCCGGGTCTCTGGCGGTGCAGGCGCTGTAAGGCTGTAACTCTACCGCTGCACCACCGTACCGCCCAGTCTAGGTTCACCGGCAATGGACTGAATACATCACGGGGGAAAACAAGACAGACACAAAATGCTGGAGTAACATAGAAACATAGAAAATATGTGCAGGAGGAGGCCATTTGGCCCTTCGAGCCAGCACCACCATTCATTGTGATCATGGCTGATCGTCCACAATCAATAACCCGTGCCTGCCTTCTCCCCGTATCCCTTGATTCCACTAGCCCCTTGAGCTCTATCTAATTCTCTCTTAAACCCATCCAGTGATTTGGCTTCCACTGCCCTCTATGGCAGAGAATTCCACAAATTCATAACTCTGGGTGAAAAAGTTCCCTCTCACCTCAGTTTTAAATGGCCTCTCCTTTATTCTAAGACTGTGTGGCCCCTGGTTCTGGACTCCCCCATCATTGGGAACATTTTTCCTGCATCTAGCTTGCCAGTCATTTTATAATTTTATATGTTTCTATAAGATCCCCTCTCATCCTTCTAAACTCCAGTAAATACAAGCCTAGTCTTTTCAATCTTTCCTCATATGACAGTCCCCCCATCCCAGGGATCAATCTCGTGAATCTCGTGAATCAGTAACTCATCGGGACAGGGAGCATCTCTGGATAGAAGCAATGGGTGACCTTTCGGGTCAAGACCCTTGTTCAGAATGAAGTCAGGGGAGAGGGAGATACATAGATGAGGAAGTGTAAGGTGTGAAAACGAGACAAAGGGGGTGAAGGTCAAGGAAAATGTAGAATAAAATCATTGTTAGCTGGGAGAAGGGAACAACAAAGTAAACAGAGATAAAATCTAGTCGGAGACAGAGAATGTGAGGAGGAAGGGATGGATAGAGAGGGAAAGCCAGGGGTGCTTGAGGTTATGTTCATACCGCTGTGGTGTAATCTGCCCAAGTGAAATATGACGTGCAGTTCCTCCAATTTGCACTGGGCCTCACTCTAAAAATGGAGGAGGCCCAGGACAGGAAGGGCAGTGTGGGAATGAGAGGGGGAGTTAAAGTGCTGAGCAACCGGGAGATCAGGTAGGTTTAGGCGGTCTGGGCGGAGGTGTTCAATGAAACGATGTTGGAGGAGGTGCAAGTGACCCTCTGCCTCACATGAAATGTCTGTCAGGGTCCTTGGATGGAGTCGAGGGACAGGTATAGGGACAGGTGTAGCATCTCCTGCAGTTGCAGGGGAAAGGAACTGGGGAGGGGGTGGTGTGGGTGGGAAGGGGCGAGTTGACCAGGGAGTTGTGGAGGGAACGGTCTCTGCGGAAAGCGAAAAGTTGTGGGGATGGGGAGATGTGGTGAGTAGTGGGATCCTGTTGGAGGTGGTGAAGATGCCGGAGGATTATGTGCTGGATGTGACGGCTGATGGGATGGAAGGTGAGGACAAGGGGGACTCTGTCCCTGTTGTGACTGGGGGAGGGGGAGCAAGGGCAGAGCAGCAGGGTACCGAGGAGACACGAGTGAGGGCCTCATCTATGATGGGAGAGGGGAACCCCCATTCCCTAAAGAATGAGGACATCTCTAATGTCCTGGCATGGAGCACCTCATCTTGGGCGCAGATGCGGCGTAGACGGAGGAATTGGGAGTGGGGGATAGAGTCTTTACAGGAAGCAGCGTGAGAGAGGTTAGTCTAGATAGTTGTGGGGGTCAGTGGGTTTATTATAGATGTCAGTCGATAGTCTATCTCCTGTGATGGAGGCGGTGTGATCAAGATTCGGTATGTGTGTGTGTGTGTGTGTGTGTGTGTGAGTGTGAAGCGTGTGTGTGTGTTTGGGGTCACTGGCAATGGACTGAATACATCACCGGGGGGGGGGGGGGGGGTGCTGACAATTTGGAGATGTTTCTAACCGCGATATTGCCACGTAAACGGCAACCTCGGGGTAGAAATGAAACTGCAACCGAGAAAACAAATATTGCCGAGAAAGTATGTTTCCTTGACACGCAAGCAAGATTTATAGACAATGGACAATAGGCAATAGGTGCAGCAGTAGGCCATTCGGCCCTTGGAATGTTATAGGAAATATGTTGTCAAGCTGGAAAGGGTGCGGAGATTTATGAGGATGTTGCCAGAACTCAAGGGCTTGAGGTACAAGGACCAGTTGAGCAGGCTGCCATTCTAGTCCTGGGAGCGCAGGAGGATGGAAGGTACAAAATATAGGCACTTCTTACAGAAGTGTGCAATATTGTGAGAGGAACGGATCGGGCCAACACATGGAGACACAGGCCCAGTGCAGGGGAGTCGAGAACCAGAGGACATAAGTTTAACGTGAGGGGAATGAGTTGCCAGAGGAAGCTATAGAACGGGGTGAAATTATGACTTTAGTAAATATTTGGACAGATATATGGATCGGAAGTGTTTGTGGTCCATGGACTCAATGCAGGTAAATGAGTCTAGCCCATAACGGCAGCTTGATCAGTATGGATGAGATGGGTCGAAGGGCCTAATGCCGTGCTGTCCGGCTCCGTGGCTCTATAACTGGTGTTTCTAAAGTGATTTTGGACTATCATGTACGTGCACGCTTGTACTCCACATTTGGATCAATGTTCACAACTCAAAATACTGTCGATTCCATCATTCCCGTTGCGATGAAGGGATTGAATCCCAAACGCCAGCTCTGTTTCTCTCCCCACACACTCCCTGACCAGCTGACTTATTCTTTCCGAAGTGAGAAAGACACAAAAAGCTGGAGTAACTCAGCGGGACAGGAAGCATCTCTGGAGAGAAGGAATGGCTGACGTTTGGGGTCGAGACCCTGCTTCAGTTTTTGTGGCTGATGCCTCCACATGTTCTACGTGAACCGACTGGAGACAGCAGGGTCTCACCTGCAGCGGGCAGACAGCACTGATGCACATCCGCTCAGTGCCTGGAAAGCTGCAGTCTCGGCCATCGCCTGCAGGTGGCAGGTGTCTCCCACTCAGCTCCACTGGGGCACTGTGCCCAGCATGCGAATTGTCCATGTTTGCACATCCAAGAGCAAAGGGAACATAGAAACATAGACAATAGGTGCAGGAGTAGGCCATTCGGCCCTTCGAGCCAGCTCCTCCATTCAATATGATCATAGACAATAGACAATAGGTGCAGGAGTAGGCCATTCGGCCCTTCGAGCCAGATCCTCCATTCAATATGATCATAGACAATAGACAATAGGTGCAGGAGTAGGCCATTCGGCCCTTCGAGCCAGCTCCTCCATTCAATATGATCATGGCTGATCATCCAGAACCAGAACCCTGTTCCTACTTTCTCCCCGTATCCCTTGATTCCGTTAGCCCCAAGAGCTATATCTAACATCCCCCACATCAGATTGGGTTTTGAAACATAACACTTTAATTGTCAAATCCTCAATAAATGTCAACGCGGCCAGATTACCTAAACATCTGGGAACCCCATTCGTCACCGGTCCACTTCAGTGCAAACCAAAGACAAGGCCTGTGTGCGGTCTTTCACTTCATGGCAATGACAGCAGACACCGCCCCCCTGACGTCACACACAATAGTTATTTAAAGCTACAACATGGAACAGGCCATTCGGCCCAACTAGTTGATGGCGATCATTGATCTCACCTTTACACCAGGTCTAAGTTATCCCACTTTCTCACCCACTAGGGGTAATTTACAGAGACCAATCAACCGACAAACCCGCACGTCTTTGGGATGTGGGAGGAAACCGGAGCACCCAGAGGGAACCCACACGGTCACGGGGAGAATGTGCTAACTCCACACCAACAAGAACCGAGGTGAGGATGGAACTCTGATCACCCGCGCCGTGAAGCAGCAGCTCTACTGGCTCTGCCACTGTGTTGCCCCATTCTCCACATCAATGCCCGGCTTAGGGAACTGGATTGACTACAGGGCCGTGCGACCTGGCAGTGATATGCAACCTGTTCCCCCGGGGAAATATCTGTCCCTGTATTCAGCATGTTGAAACACAACCGGATCTCACACGTTAACTCACACGGATCAGCCGCAGTCATTTTAATTAATGAATACCAATAGTCAGCCTTTATATAGAACTTTTATTGTGAACTATTTGCACTGAAGCAAAGCTCTTAATTTACAATACACACAACTCTACTTGTCTAAACAGTTGAAATGTTCTGACCCATCAACAGCAACAGTATTACATATCATGTCAAAGAGTCATTGAGTCATAGAGTGATACAATGTGGAAACAGGCCCTTCGGCCCATCTTGCCCACACCGGCTACACGAGTCCCACCTGCCTGCGTTTGGTCCATATCACTCCAAACTTGTCCAATTCATGTACCTGTCTGTTTCTTACACATTGGGACAGTCCCAGCCTCAACTACACTCCTCTGGCAGCTTGTCCCGTACACCCACCACCCTCTGTGTGAAAATGGGATGTGTAGGAAGGAACCGCAGATGCAGGTTACACACCTTGCACCCATCACTTCACTGGTCTCAGTCTGTTCAGGTCACCTGTGAAACAGCCAGCGTGGTGGTGAGCGGGTGTATTACACTGCCACGCCACTCCGCCCAGTGGAACCTCACCTCACTATCACCTCACTCATCCTCCTTTCATTCCCAAGGAGCTTGCATCCCTGGTCCCTGCCGATGGTCACATTGTGCAAACCACAGCAACCTTCCCGAGGGAATGTCCCTGCTGGCGGCGCACAGAGTGGATGTGAGGAGAGCAGTTTAATTCCAGTTTCCACCCGGCCTCACAACAGTCTTCTTCCCCACGCCTGGCCCAACACCACCATTCATTGTGTTCATGGCTGATCATCCACAATCAGTAACCCGTGCCTGCCTTCTCCCCATATCCCTTGATTCCACTAGCCCCCAGAGCTCTATCTAACTCTCTCTTAAATCCATCCAGGGATTTGACCTCCACTGCCCTCTGTGGCAGAGAATTCCACAAATTCACAACTCTCTGGGTGAAAAAGTTCCTTCTCACCTCAGTTTTAAATGGCCTCACCTTCATTCTAAGACCCTAGTTCTGGACTCCCCGAACATTGGGAACATTTTTCCTGAATCTAGCACGATGGGATCAGGGATCCCGGCCTTTCCCAACCGGCTGACGCAGTCACTCCGGATCTTTTCCAGTTCTGCATCTTCATCAAATTCCCCTCCCTTCCTCCCGCGTTGCATTAAGGTCAACATCAACGTGAGAGCGAACAAAGTAGAACCTCTTCCCCAGCCGCTTAATCTCCTTGGCAGGTTTTGCATCATTCTCTATGAATCGAGTAGCTGTCACTATGATCAAGGTGGATTTTCCTGCACCTGTCTCTCCCGTCACGGCGATGTTCAGCTCGGTCTTGTCCAGCTCTTTCATCTTATTCTCTTGCAGAGGTTGAATCATTTCCGCACCACCCGTTTCGGAGTCGCACTTCAGTTTGCTGAGCTCATCCTGTGGGGGTCTCAGACTGAGCCGCCTGTTGACTGAAAGGGCCAGCGGCGGGGCGGGCACAGCGGCGTGGGGCGAGTACAGCGGTGGGGGGCGTGTACAGCGGTGGGGGGCGTGTACAGCGGTGGGGGGCGTGTACAGCGGTGGGGGGCGTGTACAGCGGTGGGGGGCGTGTACAGCGGTGGGGCGGGTACAGCGGTGGGGCGGGTACAGCGGTGGGGGGCGTGTACAGCGTTGGGTGGCCAGTACAGCGGTGGGGGGCGTGTACAGCGTTGGGGGGCGTGTACAGCGGTGGGGGGCGAGTACAGCGGTGGGGGGCGTGTACAGCGTTGGGGGGCGTGTACAGCGTTGGGTGGCCAGTACAGCGGTGGGGGGCCAGTACAGCGGTGGGGGGCGTGTACAGCGTTGGGTGGCCAGTACAGCGGTGGGGGGCGTGTACAGCGGTGGGGGGCGTGTACAGCGGTGGGGGGCGTGTACAACGATGGGGGGCGTGTACAGCGGTGGGGGGCCAGTACAGCGGTGGGGGGCGTGTACAGCGTTGGGTGGCCAGTACAGCGGTGGGGGGCGTGTACAGCGGTGGGGGGCGTGTACAGCGGTGGGGGGCGTGTACAACGATGGGGGGCGTGTACAGCGTTGGGGGGCCAGTACAGCGTTGGGGGGCGTGTACAACGGTGGGGGGCCAGTACAGCGATGGGGGGGGGGGGGGGGTGAGTACAGCGGCGGGGGGCGTGTACAGCGGTGGGGGGCGAGTACAGCGGCGGGGGGGGGGCGTGTACAGCGGTGGGGGGTGAGTACAGAGGCTAGACAGACGAGCGGCGGGGCATGTGTTTTGCGGAAAAATATGAGGTAAAATCGGAATGGAGGAAATGAAATAAGAAAGCGGAAACTTCCCGCCAAATTCGGAAGGGTTGGGAGGTCTGTGAGAGAATATTATTCAGGTGAAAGAAATGAATTGTTGGAAGTACTTCACAGTAAGTGTTCCTATCCAACACATCCCCAATCTCAGGGATTTCTCATCTGAGTGTTTTTATTTCGGGCAGTAATTTTTCCACTGACATACAGTTCTCCGAACATTAATGAATGAATTGATGAGAAAGATAATTTCTTGTTGCACCTTATTCTTTTTACTCATTTATGTTTGGTGACGGTCGGCACATTGTTCGGAAGCTGGGTACGCTCTAATGCCGATGGGTGACTACTTTAATGCTTCTTGGTTCTGTGGCATTTGCCCACAAAGGGACTTTATGATTCACTGTTACGTTCTGGTCTGAGATAGACGCAGCTCTAGTTGGAAGGAGCTTGGAGAACATGTGCTAGGGTAATATTGGGAAGGACAGGTTGTCTTTTAAGCAAATACACAGAAAGGGGGGGGGGTAGGTATCTGGAACGAGCTGCCAGAGGAGGTATTTGAGCCAAGTACCATGACAGCATTTAAAATATATTTGGACAGGTATATGGATAGGAAAGGTTGAGAGGGATATGGGCCAAACGCGGGCAGGTTGACTAGTGTAGTTGGGTCATCTTGGTCGGAGGGGTCTATTTCCGTGCTGTTTGCCTAGATTAATCTGTGAAAGGTTGAACAGCCGAACATTTAATCCGCTGCAGCACAAATGTAAGAAAGTGAAATTTATTTTTGAAGAATATACTCAGAAAGATCTTGACCAGATGAATGTGCAGATAATGATTCCATTGAGGGAGACACTGGAACTAGGGGTCACTGATTTAAAATGCAAGGATGCCCATTTAAAAAAATGTAGACAGACCTAAAGCCACGATTTTGGGAAATAAAGATTTGATGTTACTATCAGAACAGCAGCAAACTGTTTTAAAACAACAGCACAGGGCAAGCAGCGGATATGTGTTCCTGGCTCCTACTCTGAATTTAGATGATTTTATAATCCTTTGCACACTCTGTAAATGTGCTCAGTCTGCTTGGGCCGTGGCAATCTTCTACTTATAACCATATAACCATATAACAATTACAGCACGGAAACAGGCCCGTTCGGCCCTACCAGTCCACGCCGACCACTCTCTCTGACCTAGTCTCATCTACCTGCTCTCAGACCATAACCCTCCAATCCCCTCCCATCCATATACCTATCCAATTTACTCTTAAATAATAAAATCGAGCCTGCCTCTACCACTTCCACCGGAAGCTCATTCCACACAGACACCACCCTCTGAGTAAAGAAGTTACCCCTCATGTTACCCCTAAACTTTTGTCCCTTAATTCTGAAGTTATGTCCCCTTGTTGGAATCTTCCCCACTCTCAAAGGGAAAAGCCTACCCACGTCAACTCTGTCCGTCCCTCTTAAAATTAAAAAAACCTCTATCAAGTCCCCCCTCAACCTTCTATGCTCCAAAGAATAAAGACCCAACCTGTTCAACCTCTCTCTGTAGCTTAAGTGCTGAAACCCAGGCAACATTCTAGTAAATCTCCTCTGTACCCTCTCCATTTTCATATCATATCATATATATACAGCTGGAAACAGGCCTTTTCGGCCCACCAAGTCCGTGCCGCCCAGCGATCCCCGCACATTAACACTATCCTACACCCACTAGGGACAATTTTTATTTGGCGACCAGAACTGCACACCATACTCCAGATTCGGCCTCACCAATGCCCTGTACAATTTTAACATTACATCCCAACTTCTATATTCGATGCTCTGATTTATAAAGGCAAGCATACCAAACGCCTTCTTCACCACCCTATCCACATGAGATTCCACCTTCAGGGAACAATGCACAGTTATTCCCAGATCCCTCTGTTCCACTGCATTCCTCAATTCCCTACCATTTACCCTGTACGTCCTATTTTGATTTGTCCTACCAAAATGCAGCACCTCACACTTATCAGCATTAAACTCCATCTGCCATCTTTCAGCCCACCCTTCCAAAAGGCCCAAGTCTCTCTGTATACTTTGAAAATCTACTTAATTATTAACTACACCACCTATCTTAGTATCATCTGCATACTTACTAATCCAATTTGCCACACCGTCATCCAGATCATTAATGTCTTAAGCCCTTTGCTCCTCTCGGGAGCGTAGGCCATTGACAAATGTCCTCCACCTCACTCGGTTGTTGGCGGTTCTTGCGAGATCTCCCCAGTTGAACGCACTATTTTTTATTTTGGCAACATTGGCAGACTTGCCTGCCTAGAACATGGTTCGGATGCTCCATGTCCCCACAAGGATAGATTTCTTTGGCGTCAGAAGGTGTGTCAGCTTCCCAGCGCCCTTGCGGGTTTGGCTGGGAAGTGTCATGTTCCCTGTCGCTGGGGAACATTCTTCAACCAAGTGTGTCATTTGGTTTTCATTCGTCAAAGTTACTGTAACTCATACTGTTTTCCAGGGGGTGGGGTAGTTAACCCCACGCCCAACCCCCAACTTGGAGGACCAGTGACTGCTTCGTCTGCCTCCTCACCCATGACCTGTCCGGTTTGGTTGAACCTGTGCTGTGGCAATCTCCCGGTTGTTAAACACTTCATTTCCCCTTCTCACCTTTTTTTGGTTTCCCTCTCCCTGACTCTCAGTCTGAAGAAGGGCCTCGACACGAAACGTCACCCATCTCCAGAGATGCTGCCCGTCCCGCTGTGTTTCTCCAGCATTTTGTATCGATCGTCTTTGTCAGTATTTAATTGTCTATTGCACACCATGGCACATTTACATACAGGTGTGATGCCGGTTCTGCCTCCATCATGCCTGTTAGTTGCTGAATGTATTAAGTCTGTATTACTGGAGGGGTGCATTGCATTGCAACAGCGTTGTCAGAAGTGTTTCTCAACACCAGCCCCGATATGATCTTTGCAAATTTCTTCGTATTATTCCTGATCACATAATTTAATCAGTCACACAATGTGGAAATAGGTCATTCTGCCCAACTTGCCCACAAAATACTCAATTGTGCTTTTTATTGTCACACCTGTTAATTGTTAACACAGTGAAATTAGTTTCCTTCACACTGACCAACATGTTCCATCTACACTAGTCCCTCTTGCCTGTGTTTGACCCATATCCATCCTAACCTGTCCTATCCATGTACCTGTCCAAATGTTTCTTAAACATTGCAATAGTACCTGCCTCAACTACCTCCTCCGGCTGCTTGTTCCATCCACCCACCACACTTTGTGTGAAAAAGTCACCCTTCAGATCCCTATAAAATCTTTTCCCCCTTCACCTTAAACCTACGAGCTCTGGTTCTTAATTCCCATACTCTGGGCAAAAGATTCTGTGCATCTACCTGATCTATTCCACTCATGATTTTATACATCTCAATCAGACCATTATACACCTCTACTAGATTAGTCCTTTACCCAAACTAAATTCAACACAACTCTTAAATGATCTGTTATTTCATTAATTAAGGGAACCAATTTGCTCAGTGGAATATTTAGAACAGTCTGCAGTCTGAATAAATTACGCCTGTCTTCATTTCTTTAAGTCCCCCATATCTGTAAAGTCTTTATGACGAACCAATTTTTTCTATATTTTATTGATTACCACACAATACCCTGGATTGCATCCTCAATATAGCAGATGACTTTGACTTGTACAGTCTGTGGAATGAGGTGCTGCCCATTGATTAATGTTTGTAAATACTATGTGCATGAGTTGCATGGAATCTTGTACTCTATGGAGGACCTTGGCAACCTGTGGAAAGGTGCAATGCATTTCCGCAGGACACACAACTCTCTTGGTGTTTCTCGAGATACATTGCGCTGTGCAACCAAACGCAAGAAAAACGTCAGACCACAATATTTCCATTTCTATTGAAGTTTTATCTTGTACAATCGCAAGGCACAGATATGTATTTATGAGAGAAATATTCGGCATATTGTACGTTAATCACAGAGCGCTTTTCAATTATACAGATCGTGAACATACATTGCGCTGAAAATCAGAATTAATACAGTTCATAAGTTCGAGGAGCAGAATTAGGCCATTCGGCCCATCAAGTCTATTCCACCATTCAATCACGACTGATCAATCCTTCCCGTTCAACATGCGTTAAATGAGCATTTACAATTCAGATTTTAAGCTACACATTATTTTTACCCAATGTAATGGCAGTTTCTATACCTTCCCAAAGTCCAACTTCGATAGCCATTACTGCTCGGGGATGGAATGCAGGTATAGCTTACGCACGCATTGCACTCTGAGATAATAAAACGAATCTTCCAAACATCTTTTCTTGATTTATTGGTCTTTATTAAAGTAGCACAATCAAAGAGTAATTCATAACCTTTCGTCCTTATCAACTGTTTGTTCATCAAACAACACAGTAAAATTCATATAGTCGTTACCGTGTGGTTCTTGCGAATGTAGCTGGCGTGAGTATGACTGGTGCGAGCATGCTAAAGAACTGTATTCTCTCCAACCTCCGAGACTAAACTGACCCACAATCTCTGTTGCTACGTTAGCCTCCTCCCATGTAGACACTCCCCATTACATATTAAATCACACCCACAAACATGCAAAAAAGGCATAAACTAGAAATATTAAACATAGCCATAATACAATAACAGTAACTACATTAAGCATAAATGGCTCCTACACCCAATATAATTCCTTTCAAGAGATCATAATATTTTGTCATGTTATCTATTGATTTTTGTGTTATAAATTCATGGTTTTTACCTGTGCTAATAAAAATGTCGAAAGATTGTTTAGTTGTGTTGCATAATTATTATCTATATAATTATTAATTCTACCCCCATCTCCACGTGTTAATATAAAACTCTAAAGGGAGAAGAAGCAAGAATTGTTTTACCATTTTAATAGTTCTTCAATTATTCGCAATGGCATTCAAGGTTTTTAAAAACCATGACAGCTTCTTGCGTGTGGGATGTGCATCATATATTGGTAAGGATTAGAAACATAGAAAATAGGTGCAGGAGGAGTCCATTTGGCCCTTCGAGCCAGCACTGCCATTCATTGTGATCATGGCTGATCATCCACAATCTTTTTAGTAAATTCTGTGATTGAGGCTTCTTCATCATTGTGATGCAAGGGAACTTCAACACGGACTGCCCTCTGTACACAGGACCTTGCCAAAAGCCACTGGGGCCAACTTCCTGAAGTACAATTCATTCACACATCCGACTGGTGAAAATTCACAGGTCAATGAGATAAGAGCCTAGCGGTGAAAATCTGACCCAACTATAAACCTCAGAGGTTTGTAGGGATGATGGATTTGCATTTTTCCAATAATTTGTGTGCTTTACTACACCTATTTTTTGCTAAATATCCCCAGCGTTCCAGCTGCATTTTGATGCCTGTAAAATTGGCTGCATACTGTAAGGTGCTGTTGATTGGTACCTGGCAATGGTGCAACGGGTAGGTCTGCTGCCTCAGTACCAGAGATCCGGGTTTGATCCCTACCGAGGGTACAACCTGTGTGAAGTTTGCATGGTTTCCATGTGACCATGTGAGTTTCCACTGGGGTGCTTAGGTGTACCCCAAAGACGTGTAGGATTGTAGGTTAATTGACCTCTGTAAAATTGCCTCTAGTGTGGAGTGAGTGGATGAGAGAGTGGGGTAAAGTGGACATAGTGTGAAAGGGTGATCAATGGTCAGTGTGGAATTGGTGGGCTGATGGACCTGTTTCCATGCTGTATCTCCAAACTGAAAGTTCACCAAACTGTGCCTTCTATAGGCCCATACTTAATAACATTTCACCTTGATTGTTACACAGCTTCTGAATTTGTGGAAGTAAAACCTGTCCATCTCACTGGTGGTTCTTCGTCATCATAAATATACTATCCCTCTTCTAGTTATCCAGCAAGATTTGGCATTTGACTTCTTCAGTCTATTGATTACTTTCAATCTATTGAAAGTAAGCATGCAGGTACAGCAGGCAGAGATGAAAGCTAATGGCATGATGGCCATCATCACGTGAGGATTTGCAATAAGGAACAAGGAGGTCCTACTGCAGTTGTACAGGGCCCTGGTGAGACCGCACCTGGAGTATTGTGTGCAATTTTGGTCTCCTAATTTGAGGAAGGACATTATTGCTCTTGAGGGAGTGCAGCGTAGGTTCACCAGGTTAATTCCCAGGATGGCGGGACTGACATATGATGAAAGAATGGGTCGACTGGGCTTGTATTCACTGGAATTTAGAAGGGTGAGAGTGGATCTTATAGAAACATATAAAATTCTTAAAGGATTGGACAGGTTAAATGCAGGTAAAATGTTCCAGATGTTGGGGGAGTCCAGAACCAGGGGCCACAGTCTAAGAATAAAGGGGAGGCCATTTAAAACTGAGATGAGAAAAAACGTTTTCACCCAGAGAGTTGTGAATTTGTGGAATTCTCTGCCACAGAAGGCAGTGGAGGCCAATTCATTGGATGAATTTAAAAGAGAGTTAGATAGAGCTCTTGGGGCTAGCGGAATCAAGGGGTATGGGGAGAAGGCAGGCACGGGTTACTGATTGTGGACGATCAGCCAGGATCATGTACGGGCAAATGAGATCAGTTGAACTTGGCATAATGTTTGACACAAACACTGTGGGCTGAAGGGGCCATTGTTGTGCTGTACTCTTCTATGTTCTAATGTCAAACGCTACCCTCACCACCCTCTCCGCACTCTCCGTCAGTTCCTTCAGCGCATCTCTCAGGATCTTGTAGGTCATGAGAAACGATGAACCTGCTCCAAAAATAGAGCCAATGACTGGGACAAAGTCTAGAGCCAATTCCAGGGCTGAAACCGTCACAAAAGCAGCTCCCCAACCTATCCTAGCAATTATATCTAGAGTTATTTCTCCCAGCAGGGGAGAGTTTGCTGCTGCTTTCAGCTCATCCATGGATTTACCTGTTCTGTCGGCCAGTCGCTGAAGGGAAGTGTCATTAAGACCCAGGCATTTCCTGAAATGGATGATTGCTCCAATCAGTATGGGAATGTCACACGAGAGAGAGACTCCAGGGACAGGGATGGCTCCTAATGATCCCGAGAGGATCGCCAATGCCCAGATCACCTTCTTCAGCAACTCACTTTTCTTCTGAACAATCTCCACGCTGAGGTTGGGAAGGGCCAGGACAAAGATCCTTTTCTTTATATTTGGTAAATCACCTTCCAGTGCTTCATTCAACTGAACAAAATCATACTGATCCTGATCAAAACTGGATATCAGGAACACCCTGGGATCAGTGATCCCGACCTTCCCCAACCCACAGAGGCAGTCACTCCGGATCTTTTCCAATTCTGCATTTTTATCAAATTCCTTCCGTTCCTTCTTTTCCAATTCCTCTTCTTCATCAAATTCCTTCCGTTCCCTCTGCACTGAATAAAAGTCAACGTCAATCTTCGAGCGAACAAAATAGAATCTCTTCCCCAGCCGCTTAATCTCATTGGCAAGTTTTGCATCATTCTCTTTGAATCGACTAGCTGCCACTATGATGAAGAAATCATATTTTTTAAATTGCACTTCCTTCAGATAGGAACCCTCCTTGAATCGTGGAGATCCGATCCCCGGCAGGTCCCAGTAGCGGACATTGGGCAGATTGGGATGTGGGTATCCGGTTTGCTCCTTTGTAGTTTCTATGGTGCGAGCCTCAGCCGCTCCCTCATCTGTGTTACGAAGCCCTCTCATGGCGTTGATGAAGGTGGATTTTCCTGTACCTGTCTCTCCCGTCACGGCGATGTTCACCTCGGTCTCGTCCAGTTCTTTCATCTTATTCTGTATCAAGGGTTTAATCTTTTCCACACCACCCGTTTGGAAGTCGGACTTCAGTTTGCTGAGCTCATCCTGCGTGAAGAATGTGGGGGTCTCAGACTGAGCCGCCTGTTGACTGAAAGGAAACATGTGTTGGAACATGACTGAAAGGAAACATGTGTTGGAACATGACTGAAAGGAAACATGTGTTAGAACATGACTGAAAGGAAACATGTGTTGGAACATGACTGAACGGAAACATGACTGAAAGAAAACCATGACAGTTTCCAGTTGAAACAGCATCCAAACACATTGCACATTGCATCATGACCAGATATCCTCGTGTCAATCTGACCTATTGATTGTACAGCATGCTAAACAAAGCTTTTCACTGTACTTCAGTACACATGCACAACAATAAGGGTAAATATAGTTATGGTTGAAATGCTTTTCCTGTTACAGAGCAAAGTGAAGAGATAATCTGTGCAGTGGGATTATAAAGGGATATATAAAATTACGAGGAACATCTGTATGGTGATTAATCACTTGTCTTTTTCTCAGGGTAGGTAATCAAAATCTAGATGGTTTCCAGTTGAGGGGGAAAGATGACTGGTGGCTATTTGGAACTAGCTGTCAGAAAAGCATTCAGAGAATTGGCCCCCACTGCCGTCTGAGGCAGAGAATTCCACAGATTTACAACTCTCTGACTGAAAAAGGTTTTCCTCATCTCCGTTGTAAATGGGCTACCCCTTATTCTTAAACTGTGGCCCCTGGTTCTGGACTCCCCCAACATTGGGAACATGTTTCCTGCCTCTAGCATGCCCAATCCTTTAATAATCTTATATGTTTCAAAACTAGCTGTCAGAAAAGTGGTGGAGACAGGTACAATGATAATAATCATAATCGTAATTTATTAACCAATTATGTTTTGCAACATACGAGGAATGTGGTTGGCCTTACAGTCATACCAAAAAAGCACAAGGCAAAGAGTGGCAATAAAGGGGGCTTTTTCTGGTTGGCTGCCAGTGACCAGTGGAGTTCCGCACGGGTCAGTGCTGGGGCTATTAATATTTGGATGAGGGGATCGAAGGCTTTGTGGCCAAGTTTGCAAATGATACGAAAATAGGTGGAGGGGCAGGTAGTGTAGAGAAAGCCAGGACTCTACAGAAGGACTTGGACAGGTTGGGAGAGTGGGCAAAGAAGTGGCAGATGGAATACAGTGTAGCAAACTATGGACTCATTCATTTTGATAATAGGAATAAAGGCATAGACTATTTTCTAAATGGCGAGAGAGTCCACAAATCAGAGATGGAAAGGGACTTGGGAGTCCTGGTGCAGGATTCCCAAAAAGTTGATTTGCAAGTTGAATCGGTAGTAAGGGAGGCAAACACAATGGCAGCATTTATTTCAAGAGGACCAACATACACAAACAGGGATTTAATGCTGAGGCTCTGTAAGACGCTGGGCAGGCTGCAATTGGAGTATTGTGAGCAATATTTGGCCCTATATAGAAACATAGAAAATAGGTGCAGGAGGAGGCCATTCGGCCCTTCGAGCCACCACCACCATTCATTGTGATCATACCTGATCATCCACAATCAGTAACCTGTGCCCAACTTCTCCCCATATCCCTTGATTCCACTATCCCCCAGAGCTCTATCTAACTCTCTTAAATTCATCCAGTGATTTGGCCTCCACTGCCTTCTGTGGTAGCGAATTCCACAAATTCACAACTCTATGGCTGAAAACGTTCCTTTTCACCTCAGTTTTAAATGGCCTCCCCTTTATTCTAAGATTGTGGCCCCTGGGTCTGGACTCGCCCAACATTGGGAACATTTTTCCTGCATCTAGCTTGTCCACTCCTTTTATGATTTTGTATGTCTCTATAAGATCCCCTCTCATCCTTCTAAACTCCAGTGAATACAAGCCTAGTCTTTTCAATCTTTCCTCATATGACAGTCCCGCCATCCCAGGGATCAATCTCGTGAACCTATGCTGCACTGCCTCAATTACAAGGATGTCCTTCCTCAAATTAGGAGACCAAAACTGTACAGCTGGAATGGGGTTAGGAGGGAGAGATAGATCAGCCATGATTGACTAGCGGAGTAGACTTGATGGGCCAAATGGCCTAATTCTGCTCCTGTCAGACCATGAACATGGTCATTTGGAGTATCGCCTGCAGTTCTACTCACTCATTGGAGGAAGAAGAGGGGAAGCCCCGTTTTCTGAAGAATGAGGACATCTCTGATGCCGTAGTGTGAAACACCTCATCCCGGGCGCAGATGCGGCGTAGACGGAGGAATTGGGAGTAGGGGATAGACTTTTTGCAGGAGACGGGGTGGGAGGAAGTGTAGTCCAGATAGCTGTGCGAGTCAGTGGGATTATAGTAGATGTCAGTCACTAGTCTTTCTCCTGTGATGGAGATGGTGAGGTCCAGAAATGGTAGGGAGATGTCGGAGATAGTCCAAGTATAATTAAGCGCAGGATGGAAATTGGAAGTGAAGTGTATGAAGTCAGTGAGTTCTGCATGGGTACAAGAGGTAGCACCAATGCAGTCGTCGATGTAGCGGAGGTAGAGTTCGGGGATGGGGCAGTGTACATCTGGAACAGGGATTGTTCGACGTACCCGACAAAGAGGCAGGCGTAGCTAGGGCCCATGCGAGTGCCCATAGCTATGCCTCTGGTTTGGAGGAAGTGGGAGGAGTCAAAGGAGAAGTTATTAAGGGTAAGAACCAGCTCTGCTAGGCGGAGGAGAGTGTTGGTAGATGGGGATTGGATGGTTCTACGGTCGAGGAAGAAGTGGAGGGCTTCAAGACCATCCTTGTGGGGGATGGAAGTGTAGAGTGCCGCCTGACCTGCTGAGTTACTCCAGCATTTTGTGAAAAAAACTGCCTGGATTAGAGGGTATAGCTATCAGGATAGGTTGGACAAATTTGGATCTTGTTCTCCCGAATGCTAGAGGTTGAAGGGGATACCCGATGGACAGAATCTTTTTCCCCAGGATGGAAATATCAAAGAATACCTAGCATAGCTCTCAGGTTAAAGGAGTAAATTGTAAAGAACATTTATGGGGCAAGTTTTTACACTGGAGAGTAATGGGTGCCTGGAACGTACCACATAGGGTGATAGTGTAAACAGATATGGCAGTGGAGTCTAAGAGGCTTTTGGCGAGGCACATGGGTATGCAGGGAATGGAGGGATATAGATCATGTGTTGGCTGATGAAATTAGTTTACTTTGGCATTATGTTCAGCAGAGACATTGTGGGCTGAAAGACCTGATCCTGCACTGCCTGGCCCACATCACGACACTGCAAGTCTTTCCACTAGCCTCAAGGATAGGGTCAGGAATGTTCTGGGTAAAGCTGCAACCACAGATCCATCTTCCCCACTTGCCTGCAATGAGCACAGCTCAAACAACACTGTGCACCGTCCCACACTCAAAATGGTCACATCTTCCACTACCAACACACAATGGGTTCACTGTGTGCCAAGCACAAGATGCCATGCTGCTACTTACCTGAGCTACTCTGAGAACAACTCCAAACCCCAAAACCTTCACCAACAAGCATTTTAGTGTAAAGGGATGCTGCCACCATTAGCATGCACAGCATGCTGCTTATGAAAGATATCACTGTTCCTTCTGAAGGAAGGACTCAGCTATCGAGGAAGTATGACCGGGCCACTTGCTCAGGGCAGTTAAAAATGGATATGAATTGGTTGTCTTGACTCCAATGTCTTTATTGTATAAAGAGATTAGATGCAAAGAGAAAGGACTTCAGTTGCCAATCAACTAGCACTCTCCTGTAACAATGGGCAATCTGAGCACTGGCCATGCCCTGCGCTGGCAGGTTGTACTGAGGCAAGGAGACGCTGGGTGACAAGGTACAGGGTGACAGGGAGACAAGGTGACACGGAGACAGGGTGACAGGGAGACAGGCAGACAAGGTGACATGGAGACAAGGTGACAGGGGACAAGGTGACAGGGAGACTGGGTGACAGGGAGACAAGGTGCGGCGTGTCCGGACCTACCTGGAGCTGCCTCCTCCCATTTCTGATCTCTGTGTGTCGCTGCCGGCCTGTGTGATGATCCAGTGATCCTCGCACTGCGCTGAGGTGAGGTCGGGGATCAGAACTCCTCTTCGTCCTTGGATGTGCGAGTCTTCTCCTTCAAGAGGAAAGTAGTGAGAGAGTGAGTGCTGGTTTGTTCTGTACCAGAAATCCCTGAGGCTATTGGGAATATCACCCTTAATCGGGATGGGTTTAATGCAATCTACTAGAAAGTGGGCCTGTACACGCTGGAGTTTAGGAGGATGAGGGGGACATCATTGAAATTCACCAAATAGTGAAAAGCCTGTGTAGAGTGGATGTGGAGAGGGTGTTTCCACTAGTGGGAGAGTCTCAGAACTAAAGGACGTTCCTTTAGGAAGGAGAGGGGATCTTATTGAAACGTATAAGATTATTAAGGGGTTGGACACATTAGAGGCAGGAAACATATTCCCAATGTTGGGGGAGTCCAGAACCAGGGGCCACAGTTTAAGAATAAGGGGTAGGCCATTTAGAACAGAGATGAGGGAAAACTTTTTCAGTCAGAGAGTTGTGAATCTGTGGAATTCTCTGCCTTAGAGGGCAGTGGAGGCCAATTCTCTGAATACATTCAAGAGAGAGCTAGATAGAGCTCTTAAGGATAGCGGAATCAGGGGGTATGGGGTGAAGGCAGGAACGGGGTACTGATTGAGAATGATCAGCCATGATCACATTGAATGGCGGTGCTGGCTCGAAGGGCCGAATGGCCTATTCCTGCACCTATTGTCTATTGTCTATTGAGACGAGCAGAAATTTCTTTAGTTAGAAGGTGGTGAATCTGTGGAATTCATTGCCACCGAAGGCTGTGGAGACCAAGTCAATGGAGTTCTCTCAGGCAGAGATAGATTCTCCAATGTTATGGGTGTCAGGGGTTATGGGGAGAAGACAGGAGAATGGGGTCAAGAGGGTGATATATATCAGCCATGATTGAATGGCGGAGTAGACGATGGTCCGAATGGCCTCAGCTATTACATCTGATAGAGAACAATGTTAATCACCAGTGACAAATTCCCCACCATCAACATGTGGCAGGGACTAGTTGGGCTGAAGGGTCTATTTCTGTCCTGCAAATGCTACCACTAAAAGAGATCATTCGAAATGAGCAGGAACCGAAACAATGTCCATAACCAGGGGTCACAGTTTAAGAATAAGAGGGAGGCCATTTAGGACTGAGATGAGGAAAAACTTCTTCACCCAGAGAGTTGTGAGTCTGTGGAATTCTCTGCCACAGAAGGCAGTGGAGGTTCACTGGATGTTTTCAAGAGAGAGCTCTTAAGGCTAAAGGATTCAAGGGATATGGGGAAAATGCAGGAAAGGGTTACTGATTTTATATGATCAGCCATGATCATATGGAATGGTGGTGCTGGCTCGAAGGGCCGAATGGCCTACTCCTGTACCTATTATCTATTGTCTATTGTACAGGGTCCACATTACAACACAAGTACATATTAAACCCCCCAATTTAGCTTCTTTTACCATCAGCACTTGCCGCTCAATCAATAAGCAAAATGATCAAAGCTGCAATAATAATTTTCGGTTACATGAGAAACAAAGTTTTCATATAATCACAGAATCTAAAATAATACCAAAACAACCGTGGTGACAGCTTACCCAGTCCATCCCACCTCCTCCGCCCCACCACCCCCTCCTCACACACTCAACCCCCCCTTCCTCCTCCCACACCCCCCCTCCTCCTCCTCCCCGCCACCCCATCCCCCCTCACTTACTCGACCCCCCCAACCCCCTCACCTGCTCGACCACCTCCTCCTCCACCCCCTCACGCACTCCATCGCCTCATCCTCCTCCCCCCCCACTCACCTCAACCTCTCCATCTCCCCTCCTCCACCTCCCCCCACCCCATCCCCCCTCATCCACTCAACCCCCTCCACCTCCCACCCCCCTCCTCCTCCCTGTCACCCCCACCCCCCTCACCCACTCCATCCCCCCTCCTCCTCCCCCATAATCCCCTCCTCCTCCCCCCACCCCCCTCACCCGCTCCCTCCCCCATAACCCCCTCCATCCCCCTTACTCACCCATCCCTCACCCTCTCCTCCTCCCCTCCTCCCCCCCTCCCTCTCCTCCCCCCCCTCCCTCTCCTCCCCCCTCCCCTGATGCTCTCGTCACCCCGTCCCTCCCTCCCGGCCATTGCCTACTGTCGTCACTCGGGCGGGGCCCGGCAACGCCGCTTAAAGCTCCCCCGGGGTTGGGTCGTGCGAGGAGGGAGAGGAGGGCACTGAGCGCGGCGCTGCCGTCAGGCGGGCGGGCCCCCCCCTCTTGGAGCGGGAGAGGCGACGCCACCTCCCGGCGGCCAGCGCGGCCCGGCCTGAGGAATGGCAGGCGCGAGGCATGCCGGGACGGGCGGCGGTGCGGGGGCGGGGGGCGCATTAGTTAAAGGTCCGGGGGGGGGGGGGGGTGAAGTGTGTGTGAGTGAATACACAATGGACTGAATACATCACGGCGGGGAGGGGGGAGGGGGTTGGGGGGGGGGGGGTGGGGTTGGGGTGGGGGGTTGTTGGGGGGGGGGGGGGGGATCAATTTGGACACGATTCTAACTGCGATATTGCCGCATAAACTGCGACCTCGGAGTGAAAACGAAACTACAACCGCGAAAACAAATATTTCCGAGAAATGTGTTTACTTAACAAGCAAGCAAGGTTTAGCAAGATAAAAACTAACATACACTCACTCACACACACTCTATCTCTCTCTCTCTCTCTCACACACACACACACACGCTCTCTCTCACACACACACGCACACAACTGCTGCCCTGGTCGATCAAACCCAGTGAACACGATTCCACGCCGCACTTTTGCCAACTCTCACTTCAATTCATCCCGTTAATGAAAACCAAGTGCACTGGAGACGTGAAATAAAAATAACATCAAACGCTGGAAACGTTCAGCAGCCCAGGCAGCCAATGGATCCTGGAGCTGAAACACTCAACTCAGATTTGATAACTTAGAGATAGACACAAAAAGCTGGAGTAACTCAGCGGGACGGGCAGCATCTCTGGAGGGAGATAACTCAGAAACTGATGACAGATTCTTTCCGCGGCTGCTGCCTGTCTCACTGAGTGTTTGAACAGTTTCCAGTGCCGCTGCTCCGGTTCTGGTCCTTAGCTACTTCGGTTCAGGAGGAGACTCCGTCAGTGAACGTCCGCTGTGGTCGCCGCTCCAGTCCGCTGTGGTCGCCGCTCCAGTTGCTGCGTGCCTCTCACCTTGTCAAGTACTTGTTCCTCTGTCCCTCTCTCCCCCTGCCCAGTTCACCCACTGTCTTCCTGTCTCCACCCATATCCTTTCTTAGTCCCGCCCCGACATCAGCGTAACGAAGGGTCTCGACCCGAAACGTCACCCATTCCTTCTCTCCAGAGATGCTGACTGTCCCGCTGAGTTACTGCAGCATTTTGTGACGCCTTCGTGTCAAGTACTTGGATGGATTGCTGCACCTTATCAATAAGGCTCAAGATGTGTGTGCGCCGAGTGACTTTACACTTTACCCGCCGGCGCGTCTCAGCCCCTCAGACCCGGGGCAGTGTGGAAACAGAGACCGCTAGGCGACAATTAGACCGACAATGAGAAACCCACGCAGGTCACAGGGAGAATCTGTCCAGACACCACCCGTAGTCGGGATCGAACCCGGGTCTCTGGCGCTGCAGGCGCTGTAAGGCTGTAACTCTGCCGCTGCGCACATTATATAAACAAGCCCAGTCTGGGGTCACCGGCAATGG